>NW_027635833.1:0-51682 GCF_903797595.1 Erithacus rubecula
TGGAAACAGACCCAAACCATCCTTTAGGAAGCCATTTACAGGCATTGTTTCTGCACATCCAGCAGGTCCCATTCCCAGTACCAAATGTCTGATTTCCCATTTCCCACTGTGGGCTGCTGATGGATCCAGGGCTCCTCCCTGTGCTCCTGTTGTGTCCCCAGTGCCTTTGGGCCAGAGGAGTTTCACAGTGCCCCTGCAGCTGGGAGTGCTGGAACACTGGCCCTGACCAGCTCCAGCACCCCAAGTTCTATTGACATTGGGGTGATGGTAAAGCACAGAAATCCTTTCATATTGTGGCCTCTAACAGGATTCAGTTTCTACTGAAGGGAAATTTTAGTGAATCCTGTAAAACTGATAACTGTATTCCTTTGTTCCACAGAATACTTTTCTGTGACTGTCCCTTCATTGAATCTGTTATGAGTCAGAGCCCACTGACAGAGGTCTGCCACCCCACGGGGAAACCCACTCCTCCCAACATCAGCTGAGAACATACCCAGCAATTAGCTACATTGAGTATTTTGGCTACTTCACTCTTTAAATTTTCATAATAATTTCATGACTAATCCTTGCTGAAACTCTAGAGGCATTTCTGGTGAACAAGATTCTGGCTGACTCTCAAGATACAACTTACAGACATAAGCAGTACTTCAGGGACAAGGTTACTCATTCTTTTTCCTCAGTCTCATCCAGGTTAGGAGCAATAATTCCATTGTCCATGGAACTGGTGCCTTTTTAATTCCCGAATAATGTCCCCCAGGTTCTTTGCTGTTCAGCTTTCCTGCACTGTCTGTGGCTGACAAGGCTTGGTGGGTCCTTTCCCCTCCAGCTGGGGAGGGCTGGGTCCCAGTCCCTGAGGGCACCCAGGCTCCTGGTTGGAATTCCTGTGGAAGTCCCTCAGTGTCACATCAGCCTTCACATGGAGCCCCATGGATCAGGGCATTTCCCAAAGAGATGTTGGGGCAAACAGGGAGATTTGGTCTGGCAGGATCTGTAAAACAATATCCCATAACATCTACTTGTTCTCACACAGACACTTGGCTGCAGGGACATATTCCCATGGCTCCTGGCCAGGTTTCAGGGTTCAGACAGTGCTGTCTTTGCCCAGAGCTGTTCATTCAGCTGACCTGGCAGGGCCATTTGGCTTCTGCACCCACATTTTCCTCCATTATCAGGGCTCCTGGATTCAAATGCTTAATCTCCACAAACAGTGGTGATTTGAGGTGGGTCTCCTTTTCTCACTACTGTTTTCAAAACTTAAATATTAATAATTGTGCTACTGTGTCATAGGGCTAAATAATCCAATCTTGTTCACTATTGTTTAAATGGATTACTTTGATTTCTCCTTGACAATCTGCATCAGTTACTTTTCCTGTGACAGGAACACTTTGCAAGGCCAAGCTCCAGTGAGCAGTTCCCCAACCAAAGTGTCCTGGAGGAACTAGAATTACCTCTTTCTGCATTGAGAACTCTCATTTGCTTCTGATTCATCCTAATGAATTCCACTGCATCCAAGTCCACCTCTGCAGCCTCTGGGGGGCCCTGTCAGGGGCCATCACACCCAGAACAATTTCCCAGCAAGTCCAAATCGCACTGGCCATGGCTGCATTTGCAAACTGGTGCAGCCATGTACATCCAGGGGCTTTCCATTTCCCTGTTGGCCATGGTTAAGGGTATGGAGCACATCTGGCAGATGGGTTTTCCATCACGACAGGCTCTCATCTCTTAGTTTTTTCAACTGTTCTTTTAACAAACATTCATCTGTTCAACCAATCCTGCGGTGTGTGGATAGTCTGGTATTGCAGGAACCTGAGGCACCAGGGAAGGAACAGCATCATCCTAGGAATGCTGTGAGAGATTCCCCAGAGCAGCCCAACCTGGGGCCCGGGCAAGGGATGGATTCAGGCAGGCAAATACATCCAGGGGCTGCCTGGGCTATGGCAGTGAGGCCCAGCCCTGTTTCATATCTTTCTGCTCTTCATTTGTATTTAGTCCTTTGTATTTATCCTCCTGACCCTCACAATGGGATTAGATTTCACTTTCTTACAAGGCAAAACCTTAGTTATTTTATTTCCACTAAACAACCATGTGTATTACCATCTTAAATGACTTCTCTCTGACTTACTCTGCATCTTGCTCCTTTACAGCAAGATGCATCAAGCACCTCTGTTAAAGTACAGATGCCTCCCTGGAAAGAGGACAATCTTGCTATTTTCTGAAGAATCTTAACTTTGATGATGTACCAAATTTTACAAATCCAAGAGGAAAAAAGCCTACAGATCAGTTTTACAATTTCAAAAGCTGATTCCTCAACTCTTGCACACCAGTTTCCTTATTGGCAACGTTCAGCAGTGATACCAAACAAGCACAGAAAACAAATGGGAGAAGAAATGCAGACAGCCAGCAGGGGACCACCTACCAAAATACTGGGAAGAAACAGCACCCAGCAACAATTTCACTACAAGATGGACTGATCTTGTAGTTAGCTTCAAAGCAATACATGGACTTGCTTACTTTCAAAGCCTGTCCAATTTTCAATTAAAAATAGAAAAATAACTCCTCTCCACATGCATCATTACTGTTAAGCCTTGTCTATGTCTTCAGCTTTTCTTATTTGACTTACAGGATAATGAAATGTATTGAGATGGGATTTCAAGGCAGGTGCTGGACAAGGTATGGGAAGTATGTGCTGTTTTAGAATCCTCAATATCAGCAGACAATTTGCTAAAGTTGAATTCTTTTTTTTTCCAAGCAAAAGAACCACCTAGTGTTTTTATCTTCCCTGGTGTTTCCAAGGAAAACACTATTAGCTTTCTAGGCATACAGTTCCTGGCTATTGGAATATATACACTTAGCAAACAATGTAATTTTAAGAACAATCTGCTGAAGCAGTATTTTATTTTTTAAGATATTTTATTTAACTACTTGCTTTAAGAAGGAAAAGTGTTTCAAATCACAATTTTGCCCTACTTTATCCTTATTCAACAGCATGGATCTTTGAGTGCATGGGCAAATGGTTAAACTGAATGTGGCACATGTTTGCTGTTACTGCTGAATATATCTTCTGCTACATAGCAAATTTTCAGAGAAAAAGTTAGAATCAAAAGATGTTGTTAAGAAAAATAACAAACATGATTTCTTCTTTACTCCCTGAGCACTGAGGTTACTCTTCATCTCATCTATTATTCCTCAGTCTCAGAACAGAACAAGCCTAGTCCTGTTACATCTAATTCAACTCCAAGTACCATTTTTACCCAAATAATTTTCATCATTTTCACCCCTTACACCCTTTCAGTTGTGACGTTTTATTAACTTCTTGGTTTTGTTTATTTGTTTCCCTGCAGCCATAGGTAACAAATGTTAGTTCATGTGAAATATAAATCAGACAGAAACAGTACATCACCTATGGGGATTCTGTGTTTCTTTTCCTTTTCTGGATAATTATCAAAGTTAACAGAAATTTCCTTACTTCTCACACACGAAAACCAGCACAAGCTTCCCAATATGCAGTTTTGGAAAAGGCATGCATGTTGGACCATAATTACATGTAGGTCAGTGGAATAGCTTCAGTAAAGGGGAAAATTAAAGGAGACTACCTGACCAATAGGTTAGCAAAAGGTGAGCATTAATGGATCAATAGATCAATTTAAGTGCCAAGTGTCCAGAGTAGCTTTCAAGGGTGATAATGGATTTTAGCATCACAGATTTTAATTGTGCACTATAACAGTGATGTTTGAGCCATTATATGACTGAATTATTATGATTTCTGTATCAGCTTGGATGTAAAACTTGACTCTGGACTGAATTGTGTCACTTAAGGGAATTCAGAAGGAAATGATTTTATACATTCAACGAAATTAAATGTGTTCTGCATTCCTGGTGTCACCATTTGCCAACCTAAAACAAATTGTGCACCAAGCTTGCTGTAAAAAACCCATGCACTGGTATAACCCGTGCTGGTATCTTCCAGAGAAGGAGAATCAGGGAGGTCTAGATCCATGTGTTCAGTAAGAGAGAGCAGAGAACAAATGAATCAAGGAAATAAATAAGGAGAGAGAGAGGCAGGCTGAAATAAACACTTTTGCATTGCTGGAGTTATGCCTCCACAAATCCATATGCAGACATAGTAATTCTATGAACAAATCCCAACTTCTCCCTGCCCCTCCCAAGTGAATGACTAGATCTAAAGTTTAGAACAGTAAGACAAAAATCTCCCAAGGCTTAGTGGCTTCATCTGTCATATGGTGACTATACCCCTGATGCACAAAGTTCCTTAATCAATACTTACTTCTCATATTTCTTTTTAAAATTAAAATGCAAGCACCATATCCATAATGCAATATTTCTGAAGCCTAAGACCTAAGACTCTCATCCCAATTAAAATGCAGCAAGCAGATTGGTTTTAACACTCAGTGGCATTCTTTTTCTGGACTCATTCCTTCACAGACCACACAGTTATCAATAATCCATGCACAGAGCAATTAGACCTTTTTCTTGTTTTATGGGTTACAGACTATGCCTGTGCAAGTGTCATAAAATATTCTAAAGCACTACAATGCAACAGAACACATTTAAATCCCTACATTAAGAGGAATTGAATAATTTTGATATTTAATTGCTCTTCTTCTGTCATATGGTTACAGTCTTTTGAGTGAATCACGCAATTTCTGAGTCCAGACCAAAGAATGACTGCTATCCAAAGTCATTTTAGGAAGGGGCATTTTTAGCACCTGCAAATGATTAAATGTGATGATGAAATAGGACATGGACAACTTTGAGGACCTGCAATTTTCACACAACAAATCAGAACTGAAACAACAGAAAGTGACCTCCACACTTTTTATGGTAGAGAAGCAATGGTTTTGACATATTTTGAAAGACTGATTTCATGTGCTTACAGGATCCTGTGAATGACAAGGGACAGTTGGGCAACTGAAACCAGAGAGAAAACTCTGCTTCAGTGGCCTCACACCAAGACTCACATGGTTCTACTCTGTGCAGAACTTGGAATAAAACTGAGGCAGAGGGAAAGCTACAGAACAGAGATGCACACTTGGCTTTGCCTTTATTATTTAAAGCTAAAATTTCTACAGTGCTTTCTCAGCTCTTGCAGAAATGCTCTTTATAACCTTAAAACATAGACCAGGTTCACAAGGAATTATGCAGTAGCTGTAGAGATGCTTTAGGAGACTTTGCAGCAACAACTGAAACTTTGCCCTCCTCTATGCAGAAAAGATTCAATATAGCCAAGGACAGAAATAGAGTGAGAAAATCTTTCTTAATCATTTTCCAAAATAAATTTAGACTGTGAAAGACTGGGAAGAATATTAATCTGTTTGATTCATACACACTCTTTTTTAAGACAATGATGCAGCAGAAGCATTTAGCATAAAAACACAAACTTTGAAATGTGAGTGTAAAGTGTAGTACAGGGAAATAAAACTGATAGAAGGAGACTGAAGGAGGCTAATTAGAAAATGTGTGGAAGAGCATAACCATTTGACAACACAAAACATTATGGACCATGTATTGTTTTTTATCACCAAGAATTCCCCAAATAAAAGGCATGGAGAAAACCATCATTCAGAGGTGGGAAAACAGAGGGACTGTAAAAGTGAAATGGAGTTCTGACAAATGATACTGTATAGAATATGGATTCACAGACCAACAAAAAACACCCCAGCAGCAGCAAACTAGAATACTGTATATTCCAGCTGAACCACAGGTGTTTCTGCATATTCATCTTGCAAACTGGCACACTTACTTGCCAAGGCTGCTGAACTACTTCTTTTACATCTCAAACCATAAAACCCCCCAGTCCTTTCACAGGAATCACTTAATCAAATGAAGACAGACCAAAAAACATTATTTTCATGGTTCACAATGCTATCAAGTTACATGCCTAAGAGACACCATTTTAAATCATAAATAATGAGCTAGCAAGTGTATAAAACTGGTACTTGAAGAAATGATAAAAAGACAGGAAACTAATAAAAATGCAGATAGTCCAGAACATATCTAATTTCCCCAATTTTAGAATAGAATAAGCTTGAATTATTAAAGCAAAAATTATTTCTATCAAAAACTATGTTTCCCAGAATTGAATACCACTTGTGGTGGCTGCTTGTGATCTCTGTATATGTTTAAGGAGTTCAGTTGGCATTAGCCTGTTATTCTAAATACAAGCAGGGAAGAACTATAGTTCCTAATGATATGCAGTTCTGTAATTTAATTAGAAAGCTTTCGTCTTTCAATATTTTAAATAAAAGCTAGGAAAAAAACTCTGTTTTGACACCAGCTCTCCTTAATAGTAGCATTTCTCAGCACACAATCTGAAAAGGTCAACCTGCCAGACAACAATACAGAAAGTAAAAGTTAAAGTGAGGGCAAGGAAAATCATCTTCAGATGAAACTGCTCTTCTGCAAATAGAAAGTGATATTTAGATTCAGCCTGTGTACACATTCCTCAGTTATGAGTGAAAACATAATTCTTAAAATTCTGTTCACTACATTAGGGACAGAAAATCAACTAAAAATTAGATGGTAGCTTGGTTAGTACTCAGATACCATAATTATTACCACAATATTAGGACAACAATCAAATAAACACATTCCAGAAAAGCATTTTAATTCATTTACTAGTGTCAGCCATGCTATGCTTTGATTTTATCAATGAATCCTTCAGCAAAAAGGTTAAAAAATATTTTCAACATCATGTAAAATCAGCTCTGACTCACAGCTCAGCACAGATTCCAAACAGGAGGCAAAGACCCAGTTTTCCTTTCAGAACTTCTCACATATCTATGACCTTTCTGTGGGCAGCTTCAGAAAATGGGGGGAAAGACATTCAAAAGAACAGTACCAAGGTAATCACACAGCACTACAGACTTTTTCCTGGCATGAGATTGTTAATAAATTATGAGAAATAACACAGAAGCCATTTCTGTCCACAGGAACAGATTTAATAGGTTTTTGTTTCAAGAACAATTAGAGGAAGCTTAAAATTTATTGTGCAGAAAGCTACATTAGGTCCTCAAATTTAAGTAAACAATATCCCCACAATCTAAACTGTGGAATGACTATTTCCCCAAAGAGAAACTTTTTGGGATTTGCAACTCATCTCAAAACCTCAGGAAAACGAAATCAGCAGAATTTCCCTAATTCAATGGAATTCCAATTGTGTTCTATGACCCTTCAAATACTAATGGAAACAGACTTGTTTTCACTAGAACAGCTGTGACTGAACATCTGGGGTAAAACCTCTAAGAAATGGCAATATACATGAATGTTCCTTTCCACAGCAGCCACAAGCAAACAAGGAGTGGCACTGGTTGGCACAGCCTCTTGTCCACATACAGGAGAGTGACCAAGGCAGTGCCAGCCGTCTCAGAGATTGGCAAGGACAAGAAAGGGTTTGAAGCTGTGCCAAGAGAGGTGTACACTGGACATTAGGAAGAACTGCTGCCCAGAAAGGGGCATGAGATATGGGAATGGTGTGCCCCAGGGGGCACTGGTGCAGTCACCGTTGCAGTAGGTGTTCAAGGTAAGCCTGGCCAGAGCACTCCAGGCTCAGATCTGCTTGCCGTGGGAACCATGGATCACAGGCTGGAGTTGATCTCTCAGAACTCTTCCAAGCCAGTGCTTGGATTCTGTGACATCACAGCCTCTGGGGCAGCATGGTGCCTGGCAACTGTCCCCAGCCACCGCTGTGCCCCACAGCCTGGGCACACCTTGGCAAGGACAGACGTCCGAGCGGGTGTGCTGGTGGCAGCTTCCCCAGAGCACCATGGCCGACCCTGTTCCATGGCTTGTCAACTTTTACCTGCTGCTGCTCCTGGGCCATCGTCCCGACGCATCCATCCATCCTGGGTTGGGCACGGTCCTGTATGTGCAGGAGCTGGGCAGCAGAACAGGGACCCTGAGCCAACCACCCCATGCATGGATTTGTCGTGGCAGTCCTGGACGTGCCTGCTGATGCAGCTGCTGGCCACAGGCGCTGTCCTGGGATGGCGCCGCTACCGAGGGCGCTGGAGATGCTGGAGAAGGGTGAGGGATGGGGGGTCAGGCAGGAAGGATGGGCTTGGAGCTCTTGGGCAGCCCTTTGGCCAAGGCCCCATGGCAGAGTGGAGCTGAGCTTCTGGCTGGGAATCAGGCCAGGGCTGAGCTCAGGGACAGCCCCAGGCAGAGGCAGCCAGAGCTCTGCTTGCTGCAGCCTGGCCAGGCCTGGCTCTCTTGCTCAGAGGCCAAAGGCAGCCCAGAGAGGGGCCCTGCTCTGCCCCTCTGCCCCTTCCATCGGGATCCCTGTGCTTTGCCTTTGCAGAATCGGCACCAGAGGCCCCGGAGCAGCAGCCCAGGACAAGGTTGTTCCTCAGAGCTGGTCCAGCTGCTGAGGAACAACTACACCCTGCTGCAGCAGTGCCTGGAACGCTGCTCCCAGCAGAGGGCCCAGAGCAGCAGAGCAGCGCAGGGGGCCAGCCGCAGCAGGAGGAGCAGAAGAACCCAAATCTCGCCCAGCGCTGACCTCCAGCTCCAGCACGGCGCGCAGGGCACAGCAGGGAATGGGTGACCCGTGACAGCCCGGGCACGGCGACATTCCCCATCGTAGGCTTTAGAGACCCCCCATCCTTACCTGTAGCCACCCCCACCACCTTTTCCACTTTCCCCTTAGTGTTCCTGTTCTACATGTTCAAGTTAGGCATTAGGTTGTTACCCCATAGTCCCCTGTAGTGTAGATTTTTAGAGTAGTAAAGTTAATAAAGTTCATGTTCTCTGCACATCCTGTGTTGTTTGTTCAATATTCCATCCAAGAGGGGACACAGAGGGATGGGTTTGAGCAGGAGCTCCAGACTGCCTGCAATGGAGAGCCTGAGTGCAGCAGCAGCATTTGCAGGAGTGCAAATGGAGGGCAGCTGGAAAGAAGATAGTGGGCAGTATTCTCCTGCCTCCATCTTCCAAGGAAGAGTCAAGTCAATCCCTGTCTGGGGCAGCATGGTTCCTGGCAACTGTCCCCAGCCACCGCCGTGCCCCACAGCCTGGGCACACCTTGGCAAGGACAGACGTCCGAGCGGGTGTGCTGGTGGCAGCTTCCCCAGAGCACCATGGCCGACCCTGTTCCATGGCTCGTCAACTTTTACCTGCTGCTGCTCCTGGGCCATTGTCCCGACCCAACCATCCATCCTGGGTCGGGCACGGTCCTGTATGTGCAGGAGCCGGAGGAGCAGAACAGGGACCCTGAGCCAACCACCCCATGCGTGAATTTGTCGTGGCAGTCCTGGACGTGCCTGTTGGTGCAGCTGCTGGCCACAGGCACTGTCCTGGGATGGCGCCGCTACCGAGGGCGCTGGAGAGGCTGGAGAAGGGTGAGGGATGGGGGGTCAGGCAGGAAGGATGGGCTTGGAGCTCTTGGGCAGCCCTTTGGCCAAGGCCCCATGGCAGAGTGGAGCTGAGCCTCTGGCTGGGAATCAGGCCAGGGCTGAGCTCAGGGACAGCCCCAGGCAGAGGCAGCCAGAGCTCTGCTTGCTGCAGCCTGGCCAGGCCTGGCTCTCTTGCTCAGAGGCCAAAGGCAGCCCAGAGAGGGGCCCTGCTCTGCCCCTCTGCCCCTTCCATCGGGATCCCTGTGCTTTGCCTTGCAGAATCGGCGCCAGAGGTCCCGCAGCTGCTGCCCAGGACAAGGTTGTTCCTCAGAGCTGATCCAGCTGCTGAGGAACAGCCGCACCCTGCTGCAGCAGTGCCTGGAACGCTGCTCCCAGCAGAGGGCCCAGGCCAACAGAGCAGCACAGGGGGCCAGCCGGAGAAGGAGCAGGAGGAGATCCTAAATCTTGCCTCAGCGCTGACCTCCAGCTCCAGCACCGCGTGCAGAGCACTGCAGGGAATGGGTGACCCGTGACAGCCCGGGCACAGTGACATTCCCCATCTTAGGCCTTAGAGACACCCCATCCTTACCTGTAGCAACCCCCACCACCTTTTCCACAAGATGCTAACCTTCCCCTTAGTGCTCCTGTTCTAAATATTTAAGTAAGATAGGCATAAGTTTGTTACCCCATAGGCCCCCATAGTGTAGATTTTTAGAGTAGTAAAGTTAATAAAGTTCATGTTCTCTGCACATCCTGTGTTGTTTGCTTGATATTCCATCCAAGAGGGGACACAGAGGGATGGGTTTGAGCAGGAGCTCCAGACTGCCTGCAATGGAGAGCCTGAGTGCAGCAGCAGCATTTGCAGGAGTGCAAATGGAGGGCAGCTGGAAAGAAGATGGTGGGCAGTATTCTCCTGCCTCCATCTTCCAAGGAAGAGTCAAGTCAATCCCTGTCTGTGCTCTGCTGGGGGGGGATCCCTAAAGGCTCCAGAAGGTGTCTGGGTGGCTCCAAAAGGGGCTTGCAGGACCCTGGGGCACCAGGGAAGGAACAGCATCATCCCAGGAATGCTGTGAGAGATTCCCCAGAGCGGCCCCACCTGGGGCCCGGGCAAGGGATGGATTCAGGCAGGCAAATACATCCAGGGGCTGCCTGGGCTATGGCAGTGAGGCCCAGCCCTGTTTCATATCTTTCTGCTCTTCATTTGTATTTAGTCCTTTCTATTTATCCTCCTGACCTTCACAATGGGATTAGATGTCACTCTCTTACAAGGCAAAACCTTAGTTATTTTATTTCCACTCAACAACCATGTGTATTACCAGCTTAAATGACTTCTCTCTGACTTACTCTGCATCTTGCTCCTTTACAGCAAGATGCATCAAGCACCTCTGTTAAAGTACAGATGCCTCCCTGGAAAGAGGACAATCTTGCTATTTTCTGAAGAATCTTAACTTGGATGATGTACCAAATTTTACAAATCCAAGAGGAAAAAAGCCTACAGATCAGTTTTACAGTTTCAAGAGCTGATTCATCAACTCTTGCACACCAGTTTCCTTATTGGCAACGTTCAGCAGTGATACCAAACAAGCACAGAAAACAAATGGGAGAAGAAATGCAGACAGCCATACAACCAACTGCCAGCACAAGAAACACGCTGTGCTCTTGTCACTGACAGTTTCTGTCTCATGGTTGAGATGAACCAGAAGTGGAAAGTGGCCGCAGGGAGCCCCACACGACGAGTCACACAAGCTACTGAAGGAGAAGGTGAATCAAGTGCAGTTGCTGAACTTAAAGCCATTGAGCTGGCCCTGGAGACTGCTGAAAGAGAGAACTGGCCACAGCTCTAACTTTATACTGAATCATAAATAGTAACCAATGCTCTGTGCAGTTAGATAGAAAGGTAAAAAAAGGCCAGTTAGCAACATAGAGGAAAACCAATTGAGGCTGCTGATGAGTGCAAAAATATTGCCACTCAGACAAACTCTCTGTAAAAGTCCATCATGTAGACGACCATGACCCCAAAAGTCCGGCTAATAAAGAACACTAAAACAAGGAGCAAGTAGATCGAGCTGCACAAATAGAGATGTCACAAATAAATTTAAATTAGCAACATAAGGGAGAGTTGTTCCTAGCTCAATAGGCTCATACTGCCTCAAGCCATCAAGGCAAAAATGCCACCTATAAGTAGGCACAAAACTGAAAAGCAGATTTAACTATAAATTGCATTTCTCAAGTTATTCATAACTGTAAGACATGTGCTAAAATCAAGCAAGCCAAGCCCATAAGGCCTCTCTAATATGGGGGGCAGTATTCCAAATATAAGTATAAAGAAGCCCAGCAAATGAACTACATCACACTGCCTCCAACCCCCCAAGGGAAGTGCTACGTGAGCACAATTGTAGAAGCCACCACTAGATCATTAGAAACCCACCCTGTACCTCACACTACTACTCAAAAAACTATCTTAAGCCCAAAAAAGCAAGTCCTATAAAGACACAGCACTCCTGAAAGAATTGTCAGACAACAGGATCCATTTCAAGAACAGCCTTAGAAACACCTCAGCAAAAACCAGGATATTGAATAAATAGATCATATCCCTTATCACTCACCAACTGCCAGGAAAGTTCAACTGCACAACAGACTACTTAAAATTACCCTAAACGCACTTGACAGGGAAACATCCAAACATTGAGAAATGAACTTAACAGAAGCCACCTAAATAGTCAACACCTGAGAGTCCATCACTCAAGCAAGTCCTGCCCAGTCTGAAGCCTTGCACACAGTGGATGGGGATAAAGTTCCTGGAGTACACATAAAAGGTATTTTAAGACTGTTTAGATTAGGCCCACCTCAAGCAAAGGCAAACCAATCCGTACAATTGTTTTTGCTCAAAAACCTAGTTACACTTTGTAGGTAATGCAGAAAGATAAAGAAACCCATTGAGTACCACAGAAAAACCTAATCTTAAGTGAGAACTGTGTGTAAAGTTTCACTGTGTATAAAAATATATAGCAGAGTTTAAAGAAGGTATTACTTAAGGTAGGATGCAGAAGGTAATAAAATAAGATCATGTCTTAAGTTGGAATGCAAGATGCAAGCAGAAGTATACATTCTATCAGCATATGCTGAAACCAGGTGGAGCAGGGCTCCTTATCTCTTCCATGACCCATCCCTCACAACTCCTCCCCACAAGGAGTTATACCTTATGGGAGATGCCCCTGCCAAGGAGAAAAACCAAGTATTTTCTGCCTAAATAAAATCTGAAATTTGAAACATCAGAGCAACCTTTCCCACTAAATTCCCAGAAGAAGACCAGGCCTATCTTTATGACCACTAGATGTTAAAAAGTAACTACACCCTTCTCCAAAATCATTGCTCCAACAAAACCACATCTATCACTCCAAGAAAACTACAGGTACCATTATTCAGACTGTAACAAACACCCTGAGCAACAGGGTTACAGGTTGCATTCTGACCTTGCCAGTGTTTTGGTCGTTATATTACTACAGTTTTTTTTCATTTTCCCAGTGAAAAACTGCTGTTCTAAATCCCATATCTTTGCCAGAGAGCTCCTTAATTTCCAAGTCATATTAATTTAGAGGGAGGGAGTTTACATTTTCTGTTTCAAGAGAAGCTCCAGAGCTCCTCAGCAGACACCTGTCTGTCAAACCAAGACAGTGCCCTGCTGCAGCTCCATCCCCATGGCAGGATCCGCGCTGGATGATCCCCAGGGACCCCCGGTGGGCAGAGCCCCCCTGAGCCCTGGTGCTGCTGATCCGTGTTGGGAAGACACCTGGCTGGGGGCTGCACACCCTCCCCGTGGCCTGGGTTTTCTTTGCATTTCTCTTTGTCCTTCCCAAACACCCCAAACCAGGGTAAAAATAGAGATGTTAAATACCGACCTGCTTGGGGTCACGGTGGGATCTTCCAGGGGATGCGGGGGACGCTCGGTTCCAGGGATTTGAGGGGTCCTGGGAGGCACCTGGGGGTTGCTCAGGGCGTTGGGCACCCCAGTTCCAGCGGCTCTGGCTGCGCTGGGAGAGGAGGAGGAGCGGGAGGAAGAGGAGGAGAGGGAAGAGACGGAAGAGAAGCAGCGGGAGGAAGAGGAGGGACACAGGAGGAGCGGCAGGAAAAGGAGGAGCGATTTTGGAACCACGCGCTTTTCCCGCCTGGTCGCTGAGGCCGCAGTTTCCCCCGGGTCCGGCACCATCGCCACCCGAAATCCCGCAGGTGAGCGGGGAGGGGGAGCTCGCCCCAAATCCATCATGTGGGGCTCCGGGAGGGTTTTATTTTGCGGTTCAGGGGATGTTTAGATGTTGGAGGAGCCCAAAGCCGAGCCGGAAATGGCCCTGGCGGGATCTCGGCGGTTCCCGCGTTGCGATCGCCCGGTAGCGGCAGGAAGGGGCGATATCGGCCCTGGGGACCCCCGGCAGCCTGGAGGGGTGCGGGAGGTTGGTGCTGAGCGGGCTCCGGGCCCCCGAGGCTGAAAGGGGCGCTGACTGCTCCAGCTGCCCTTGGGCAGCGCCACCATCAAACCCAACGCGCTCAGCCCTTGTTTTTCCTCCCCAAACCAGGATTTCCCAACCCTCATTACCGAAGAGGAGAAGGAGGAGGCTGTTAGGACGAGGTCTATGTCCCGGGAGCCGCAGACAGGTGAGGATGAAGTCAGTGCCCCTTTCCCCCTGTGTCCTGCTCCATCTCCCAGCCCAGCACGGCCCCGGCTGCAGCACAGCCCTGGGGGGATCTCCTTGCCCTTGCCTCTGGCATGGAGGCAAATCCCATCCTGTCCTTGTCCTTCCTCCTCCAGACAAGGAGCTGAGCACGGACAGCAGGGAGGACAAATCCCCGCGGCACAGCCTCGGGCAAGAGGCCGTTTGCAGCGGCTCCACGGCGCAGGAATGGAACGGGGAGGAAAAGCCCCGCAGATCCCGCAGCAGGAGGGGCTGCAAACGCACAGCCCGGGGATCCCAGCAGGAAAGAGCCAGCCCGGGCCGGGGAGGCGGCCGGAGCTCGGAGCTGGGGCAGCGTGAGCAGCTTCACCATGGGGAGAAGCACCACAAGTGCTCGGAATGTTTTGGGCCACTTGTCTGTGAAGGAAGGACTGTGCAGTTTTTGTTTAGTCTGGTTATAAATGTAATACGTTATATATCCTTCACCATTTCCTCGTAAGACCATTTTGCTAATGGATATCTGCACCAGGAAACTTCTGTGGCTAGACAGCCAAAATTTTACCTTCTTCACTTTCAGCCCTTCCTTATAATACTGTAATTCCTCAGGATTTATGTCATTCCAATATTTATTTCATTCTCCCCCAGTTGCTGCTCGCCAAGCCAGTGATATTTCATTTGTTTTAATCTTTCTTCCAGAAATTCCATTTTTCCAATCAGAACCTTGGTGCTGGTTTTTTTTATTCCCCTGATGTTCATCTCATTTGCCAAGGGAAGGCTAAGGCACTGCTGCCTTATATTCCAAGTGAAAATTATTTTATTAGTGCATTGCACTGGGCTAAGAGAAGAACTTGTCTTAACCAGAGCTGAACCCCCTTTGTCTTTTAACTTTGGTAACTGTGACATAAGAACTGAAACTGCTGAATCTGGTTAGCTTCTTAAAAAAAAAAAAAAAAAAAAAAAAAAAAAGAAAGAATTACATTGAGAAATTTGGGGGTTTTTTGGTCTTGCTGGAACTACTCATATATAAGCACCAGCAGTGTCATGTAACACAGACAAATCTACAAATCTATTTTTTGTGGAAGAACCAGAAAGTCTTTTTTTCAGGAACACGTAGATCAGTTACATGCATTCTCTACTCGTTGTCATTTATAATTTCGTGTATAAGGAATTTAAACTCTGAGTTTGCTGCCCTGTGTGGAGGGGAACACTTGGCTGAACAAACCTCAGAAAGTGTTACATCGGACCTGGGACAGGCAATTACTAATTATTGAGGGAAATTGCTTCATACATCAGGCAATACATCATGTTGTAATTATTTTATCATTAAAGGGGGAAAGATCAATTTGGATAGGTGTGCAGTCATATTAATAAATTAATTTTGGATGCTTCCTGCTGCATTTGCATTAGCTTTTCCTCAGGGGATAAGATTTCTCTTTGAATTTTGTTGAAATATTGTCCAGCACACCTATGCTTGCAAAGTATTTGACTGGTGAAAGACTGGTTATGCATTTTAGCAGTTTTTAAAATCACTTATCAAATTTTTAAAAATTACAAACAGAATTTGAAGAAATGAAGAGTTTGCAAATCTCTCCATAAAACTGTGATTTTTCTTTGCATGGCTAATTTTGCTCACTGGAAACTGACTTTTCTCTAAGACAAAATATTTTGCTGGAAGTAGAACATTGATTCTGTGACACAGTTGAGGGGATAACAAAACAGATAAAACAACATCATGTAGGTCTCTTTTAAGACACAAAAAATATGTCTTTTAGCACTTCTTTGAAACAGGTTTTGCTTTTTCGAACAACTCTACAATCCGCTTTTTTTTGTCAGAAAGAGAGAACAGTCAGGAAAACTTGTGTTTTAAGAAGTTGGATCTGAATTCCTGGATGAATTCTCCTCAGAAAACTGTACTGACAATAAAGGACATTAATGACCTTTACATAGTGATAAAATTAACTAAATTATTTTATTCTTTCTTCTGTAAATAGGATGTGACTTTGGGGCTCATGTTTGGAAATAGTGCAACTCCACCAATATTAATATCCCTGCTAAAGAGGATAGACCTGCAATTCCACAGCAGGCAAGGGACATTCCTTGCCAGGGAGGTTCTTGCTTTGTGGCACCTTGGTGCAGCCAAGCTGGGCTCCAGGTGTGACAAGGGACCTCAGAGTTTCCCCTGGGGGTGGCCTGGGGTGGGTGATGCCTGCCCAGCTCCCCAGCACTGCTTTCCACATCTGCCCAGAGCCTGTGTCTGATTTTCCATCTCTTCCACCCTTGGGAATGCAGCCATTTATCCTCCTGCAGCAGGAGGCTCTGCAGCTCTTTTCTCCTGGAGAAGGAGCCCTACACACAGCCCCACAGGCTCCCCCTGCCCCCAGCCCCACACCACAATTTCCCCATCATCTTCCTGCCCCTCCCTTCAGCTCTGCTCCCCTTTCATCTCCCATTTCTCCTCCCTCATGGGCTACCTTTGATTTTCAAATGCTCATATTCCAGTCCCTCCTTCTCTGGTGGAAACTTTAACAAATGCACCAACATCTGCTACAGTTAGTCATCACACTTAATGTACAGGATATTCCAGCTGGCTTCACTCTCCTTTTATTATGTATTGGAAAGAGGTTTCATCTGTGCTCCTCTGGCTTGGCCAGACACACACCCAGACTCACCCCCACGTGGTGTGGACACAGCTGGGCTACCATGGGGTGTCCCTTGGCCACCTGCCCACCTCCCCGAGTCCAGCACCCCACCCACTCTCCTCTGCCCACAGTGGGATGTGTTTGGGTTGTGAGGTTCTTCTTTGGGCATTTGTGATGTCCCACGAAGGCAGCCTGAGTTTGGGCAGTGGTAGAGAGGGATACCCACAGTTCAAGCAGTTCCTGATGGCTGGAGATGGCACCAGCCTGCAGGGCAAGAGCTCCTGGCTTGGGGTTGGGTATGGAAATTCGTGATGCCTGCAGGTTTTCCAGGCAAATCATTAAAAGCTCACATTAGCAGGAAATCAGACTTTTTCCAAATCTGAGGGTAAACAACCAGCTTCCATCCCTGACCCACAGAAGGTGTCTTCACAAAAGAGACAAAAATGGAAGAACCCCAGCCCAAAGACCTCATTTCATGGAAAAAAATGAGCCAAAATCACCTCAGACACCATCACAGGGACTTTATCCACAGCAGACTGAGAATACAAAAGCTGCACAATTGCAATGTTGGGAGATGGGGCTGCCTGGAGCATCAGGCAGGTGAGGGGAGAGGAGAAACAAATAAATATCTTAAACTAAAAAAAAAAAAATTAAAAAAAAAATTAATGAAAAATCTGATGTTTGAGGTTAAAAAGAAAACCATATGCTTCCCTTTTTCTTCCACCAAGTGTTCAATGGTTTTCTCACAGCACCATGGTTAAGCACTGGCAGCCATGGAATGCTGCATGAATTCTGTTCAGAAAAACTAAAGGAAGTTGCCCCAAGATAAGAGCAGAAAGCAAAAAATTAAAACACAAGAAGGCACTGAGGGTTAAATAAAGACTTCGAGGTGCACATCCTGACTTGGGGGCCTGGCTGGAAAAGAAGCAACTGCAGAGAGTTTGGATGACGTTCCCATCAGGTGTGCACTGAAGAAAAACACAATAACAACACAGTGAGGCCATGAACACTCCAAAAACGGGCTTGCAGCTGACTTCACACATGATTCCTGTCCTTGGGAGTTTCCAGCCAATTCCCTTTGCAAGGCAAGTGGTTTATTTGCTCTCCTAGATAAATATGGACCCACGTCAGGCACTTATTCCCCCGACAACACTTTACAAAAGGAGAATTTTTCTCCGGTGTTTGATGGTCCTTAGAACAGAAATAGCAGATGGTTAACACAGTTGTTGGCTTTCTCTAATTGTAGGTGAAATCCCTGGGTCAGGAGGATTTCCAGCTGCTAATGGATTTTCCTCATTTTGGTGTGAAATCAGTGTGTAGAGACTGTGCTGCCAAACTTTGCTCTATGCCTCGGTTTGGGGTCTCTAAATGTTATCCCAGCTAAATAAAAGCTGTGTTTTTCAGTAGATTTGATGGCAAATCTGTATATTCCTGCTAAAAAACAGTTTTCAGTTGTATTTGCCTTCATTGCATAAGAATTTCCCATCTCCTTCAAGGACCAGCAGGTTACAAATTCTTCCCTGTGAAGGTGGGGAAGCCCTGGCACAGGTGCCCAGAGAAGCTGTGGCTGCCCCTGGATCCCTGGAAATGTCCAAGGCCAGATTGGACAGGACTTGGAGCAACCTGGGATAGTGGAAATCATCCCTTCCCATGGCAGGAGTGAGACTGGATGGGATTTAAGGTCCTTTCCAACCCAAACCATCCTGAGATTCCATTACAAAATCGAAGACAAGAGTGATGTAAAAGCATCATCTTTAGTTACCAAATACAATTAAACCTGCTGGAAATGAGCAGACAAGAGACAGTCTCATAGAATTGTTAAGGTTGGAAAAGCCCTTCAGGATAATCAAGTCCAGCCATCAGTGCAGCACCACCCCCATGTTCACAATCAAACCATGTCCTCAAGTGCCACATCCACATGTGTTTTGACCCTTCCAGGGATGGTGACTGCAACACTGCCCAGTCTGTTTTAATGTTTTCAACCCTTCCCATGACAATTTTTTTCCTAATAGCCAATCTAAACTTGCCCTGGCACAACTAGTGGCTGTTTCCCCTTGTCCTGTCCTCTGATCCCTGGGAGAAAAACCTGACCCCTCTCCTGGGCTGTCCCCTCCTGTCAGGGAGTTGTGCAGACCTAGAAGGTTCCCCTTGAACCTCCTTTTCTTCAGGCTAAAATGTGTGTTGGGTCCCTGTGAGGTCTGGGCTCACACCCTGGATCTGTGCTGGGATTTGGAGGGGTACAAAGGAGGAATTTATTGTCTGAGCTCAGACTGACACATGCAGAACAGAGCTGGAAGAAATCCCATTTCTTTATTCCAGAAGACTGAGACTGTGGGACAACAAAATGATGGAGCTTATCTATGTGATAGATGAGAAAGAAATCCAAATGGAATCCATTTAAGGTTGAGCTTGGTACTTCCCATTTGAAATATTGACAATAAGTGGAGGAGTCATTCCGTTTAGAGAGAGTGACATCATCACAAATGGAGCTTGGGATGCCCTCCATAAATTTCCCTGCTTGCTGCAGGTGACAGACATTGTCTTCAAGGAAATGGAGGATGTCCAGAGAAGCTGTAAATAACTTCTGCACTGCTATAACCACAAAGCTTGACATGACAAAATATAAAAGAAAAGTCATTGGGAAATGGCTGATTTATCCATGAACAATTCTAGATACACTTTCAAAACAGTAAAAAGTATTTGAAACACATCATGATAAAGATCTTCCAACACAATGAAATTCAAAAGTGAGAATAGTTTCCATGTGACTAAAAAGATATGGGAAAATAAAGAGAATTCCACCAGAAGAAAGATCTATCTGTTCCTGAACTCACCTGTACTATGAACATTGTCTGACACTTGAAATTTGGTACATGTTCAGCAATCATCCAGTTTATTTTGGAAAATTCAGGATGTTATTGATTCACGTGTGCTGTAGTAGTGCCTCAGGTGTCTTGATGTGCTTCACTTAATTTCCTGCTTTAATTTGGGTCTGGAATATGCGAATAAATGCAAGGAGAGTTTTATTTTTACTTCATAGCACACTTGAAAACAGGACTTAATGTTGCTTAGCCAAAATGGATCTATTTCTTAAAGATAATCTTAATATGCTTAGTCTGTATCACTACTTCAAGTCTGGTACATGGTAGAGCAAATCACAAGGATATGAAGATTTCCAATTTCTTTTTAAAAATAGGAAGATGATAAAATGCATGACAAGTATTGATGTCAATCTGCCACAACACAGGTTGAGTTCAGCCTGGCTCCCCTCTAAAAAGAAACATTAAATTTAAAAGGAAACCGTGCTCATTTAAAAATATAAAAAGGCTGCAAAACCTAGCACTGTGGCGCGAATTTATTCTTTTTTAATAAAAACAACCCAGTGAGGGTTGGGAGAGTGGCAAACCCACACAGGCTGGGACCAGATGACCTCTAAAAGTGGCTCCCAACCCAAACCATTCTGTTCCAGGTCCAGAGGGGCATGGCCAGAACATTTGCTGGTGTAAATCAGCTGCTGATCTGCACCAGCTCCTGCCTCCTCCCTGCACTGCCATTGTCTGCATGGACACGCTGTAATTTAAGCCAGCATGTTACTGTAATTAAAAAAATACACAAATGACAGAATTTGACTCAAACCCTGCCATCCTTCATGGTTTACATTACCTACAGAGGGAGTTAACTGGTAAGATGTACGTGTTTATGGGTTTCCTTCTTTGTGCTTTTACAAGTATTTTTCTCTTTGATGATGTAAACCATATGTCGAGGTACTTTGGAGGATTATTTTATCAGTTTCTCTGCAGTATGAGAGAAATACCAGGGCAGAGCCCGTAGGTTTGCACACATCCAGGCCACTAAATCATCCCTCGTTCCTGAGCAGCCCAGCTGCCATATTGATAAATAGTTCTTGTCACATTAATTTAATTCTGAATCACTCTGAGACATCGTTTTGTTACAAATATAAATTTTGTGGTGTAATGGAATGTGTTAAGCCTTTAACAAATGAACATTTAATGGCCGCTCATGAAAAAACATAAATAATCAGGAATAAAATTAGCAGAGTTGGTAATGAGAGGATGGAGCAGCGTGGCCTGGCCCTGGGAGCTGGGACAGGTGGGAGCAGCATCCGTGTTTGCTCCTCCTCCTTGGAGGTTTTGGCAGGGATATAAATGCCTGAACTTGACATGCAAAGCTCTTTTAACAAACTAAAATCTAAAAAATAATCTGCTGCATCATTTTTGGTAATAACTGAAAATACCTGTCCTTCACTTGATTCTTCTCTATTATACTGTACATATTATTCTGTATTTTATTATTATACTTTCCAATAGATTCTCTTCTGTTATTGATTTATTATTATTGTATTATTACTTAGGGATATGGTTTAGTGGTGGGCTTGGCTGTGCTGGGTTAATTGTTGGACTTAACAACCTTTGAGGGCTCTTCCAACTTAGATGATTCTATGATTCTACAATTCCATGTTGCCTTTCAATTATTCCCTTCCATTGAACCCCACTAATGTTCCATAGTCAGAACGAAATTAATATTCTCATTTTATATATATAAATACATATATAGGTATTTACTCTCTTTTTCTCTGAATAACCTATATAAATTATTTTTAATTGAATAATTATAATTTTTTATTGAATTCTTGAAGCCAGTTAGAGGCATTGGCTTTCCAGCTGCCCCAGCTTTACTGGACTTATCCACACATCATTTTTTGGGGAAGCCACAACCTCAGCGTGCAGGAATGGGGATCCATTGGTCCCTGGGTCAACTGGAGGGCGGGATGTTAAGCACAAAGGTGTTGCCTCATTAGTGGCAGTCACTGGAAAGAAGTTTTAGCATCTGTGACTGTAGGCAGTGTGTGGAATTCAGCCAAAAAGCTCTCTTTAAATATCAAAAAAAGTATCCCTAAAATTGCAAGCTTTCAGAGACCACGGTGCTGCACAAAATGCCAAGAAAAACAACACGTAGTGCATAAATCTGGAACAATCACTTACTGCAGCCAGGAGGGGACCCAATGACAAAACACTTACCTAAATGCTTTTTATTTGCATTAACATTTATTCAGGAATGATCTGAAAGCCTTAGCCACTTTCCTTTATGTGTCACTGAGAGTCTGTGTGTGTTAAGGGCTCCTGCACAGCTCCTAGGTGGGAATTCCCATCTGTGGGATGGTGGAGTTGGTCAGACTCATCATTCTGGGGACAGGAAGAAGGGACAAAAAAGGGGACATAAAACCACCCCTTGGTTTCTCTGCTACTTCTCTTCCCACCTGGGCTGGCAATTTGCATGTGGCTGAAGCCATTCCCTGGCCATAAACCCAAACATCTGAATGCAGAGGGGACCCTTCCTGGTTTTTAATTTATAATTATTAAAATTCACATGTGTTTGAGTTGGAAATCACCCTGATTTTAATACCAACCTCTGTTTGTTTGGTACTGTCCTCCTCTGCACCAATCTATCCAGAAAGGTGGTCTTGGTCCTGGCCCTGGTCCTGACAGTGATCCTGGTCCTGGTCTTGGTCCTGGTCTGGTCCTGGTCCTGGTCCTAGTGAATCCCCTCAGCCCCTGCTCTGTGTTTCCTAATGGGAAGCATGGGATGGTGATATGTTCTCAAGCTCCTCTGTAAATCAGCGAATCTCTCTCCCAAGGTTTTTCTCACAATTTGAAAATCTGACTTGAAACAATCCCCTTTCCCCCAGGGCACCATATGCAACTCCAATATATTGGTGGCGAAGGAAAATATGCTATGCTTGGCGTTTACAATTCCCACTCCAATTTAGCAGACAGGTGTTTCTGAGGAACAGTTCATCAGGCAAGGAGAAGGAGGGTCACTGGGGTACGGATTATTTGTTCCTCCCTCGTATTTTCATTAAGGGGGCAGGCTTGCAAACAATTGGTAGAAGGAATTGCTCTGGGAAATGCTGTCCCCCCACATGAATGGAGGATCAGGAGATGGCAGTGCCTGCTCAGAAAGGGCCCAGCCAAATTTCCTGGTTTTGTATGAAACAGCTCCCTCATTATCAGAGGTGACCAGTGAAGCAGACTGGCTCTGGTGAGCATCAGGATATTGTTCTTCCCCTAAGAAGCAGCCATTTCTTGAGACTTTCTCCAGGATGAGCAACAACTTCACTGGTCCTGAAACTTGTGACTTGCATTCCCTGTCAGCCAGCCAGCAATTTCTTCCTTAGAGAGAAGGAAAAAAATAAAAAAAAAAAGAAAGAAAAGAATAAGAATAAAAAAATTCAGCTAAACTAAATGAATCCTGTTCTGAGAGCTAAATATGGTCAGAACATCTGTAACTTCCCCCTACTTCACCCTGCCTGAAAAAGCACAATAGCTGCCGTGTGCCACCCTTTGTTGTTGAGCCTGGAAAAGATTCCTAATCCCAGAATAACACATGCATGCACCCATGCACGTAGGCACACACACAAACACTCACACCAGCACTGCTGGAACTAGAATTCCTCCTCCAACAGGGAAGAGCTGGCAGCAGGGCAGCGCTGGAGGGATGAAAGAGCCCCCCCTTTGCTCCATCAAACCTGTGTGCACACCAGGCGTTTCCTTTCGTCTACAGATGTCCATTCCTGGTGTTACAAGGTGCAAATTCCGAGGTTGGGCAGGCGCTGGGAGCTGTGTTCTCATGTTGAAATGCCGGTATGTGGTCTGCGTGCCTCTGATCTCCAGAGTTTCCTAGCATGACATCTTTCATCATCATCATCAAGCCGGATACGTGTGGCCACCAGATTCCCTTCCAGCGGGAAGATGGGCAGCGTCCTTCACCTCCCTTCTTTCCCCCAGCCTTTCAAGCTGCTCTTTCCCAGCTTTGCGGGGTACCTGGGCTTACAGCACTGAGCCAAAAACTCCTCTGTTAAGGGCTGGAAGGAGGTGGTTGGGGCCAGCACAGCTCTAACCTCTCCCTGCTCCTTTGAAGGGGACGGGTGAGGGTCTCCCCGCCATCCCCTGCTGTTGGCTGGGCTCATCTTGCCCCATGTCAGGAAATGATGGCCTTTTCCTTTTTTTTTTTTGGAAGGAAGTGGTTAACTCTTCCTTCACTGCCCCACGATGGGATTCGTTTGCAGCTGCCCTCTTCAATGAAGAGCAGGGCAAGCACAGAGATGGTTTGTGTGGGAGGGAAGCAGGCTCGCCGGGAAGCTGCGGGAGCGGCTGTGCCCGCCCGCGGCGAGGGCCCCCTACCATGGGCACTCCTGTTAAAGCCATCTCGGCCACCCCACTGCTCTGCTCCCACAGGTGCAGGGTTCCCTGTGTGGGACATCTCCCTCCAGGGCTATCACTTGCCTTCAGGGGATGTTTCTGATTCACATCAAAGTGAAAGCTGCAGCAAGCGAGCGTCAAGTCAGCTTTGGCAGGACTCGTGGCCCTCCCTTTAGTTTTTGTTTTCCCCCTTTCCTTTTTCTCGTTGCTGCTCAGCCCTGCAGAATGTAATTAGAAACAAGCCATTTATAAAACAAATGTTTCCGGGAGAAACTCCTCTGAACACCCGTGTCATAAAATTATTGAACACAGTGCCTGAGAGCGTTCGAGATCCAAAATTTCCTCGGGGCTCACCCTTATCCATTGTTCTGTCACTGCTTCAGCTGGGTGGTGACATTTTACTGGCGGCACCCTGTTCCCCTCCAAAAGAATTTTGCCTTTTGGCTGTTCTGCTCAACCCTTGGTGTCCTCCTCCATCTGCTAAAGCCATGGTGGGGATGCAGTGAGCCTGGGACCACCTGGTTTATCTCCCACTCCCCTTCCCAGCACATCCAAAGGGACAGAGGGGGAGGATGTTCCCTCTCTGCCCACATAATGGTGGCATTTCAAGGGCTGAGCAGAGCAGAGTGACTTTCCCAGCTGGGATGTCCTCTCCTTTTAAAAATGCTCATAACTTTTGCTCAAGGTAAACACTCTGGGGTGGAATGTCCCATATTTCACCCTCCTCTGGGACTGGTTTTGCCCAATGCCTCAGCTCCCACCAGAGCACCATATAACTCGCCAGAATTTCCAACACATTCTACAAAGTGCTTTGAGATCCCTGCCAGCTCCCTCTCCGGTCCTCTGGTTCAGTCCAAGAGGCAAATATTAATCTTAACAGCTATATGCTGGCCGGGCCCTGGTTGCCTAAGAGATTCTCCCTGAATTTATTTATTTGGATTTATTCAAAAGAGCATAAAAAGGAACACTCCTCCCAGACTCCAGGCTCACCAGCCATAAATTACAAAAACAACTACAATGAAACCACCCACAGCACCTCCTGCCCCTGACACGACTGTTCTCCTGCAACACACAGCTCTGCAGCAGCTGTGTCCAGCTTCCCTGCAAGCCTCATCATTCCTGCTTGGAGATGTTGGCTGCAGGTGGCCCAAGGATTGGTGCTTTGGGGAGCCCTGTCCTCACTCCTTCTTCAGAGCTGCTGGGGTAGCACTTATGTGAGAAGTGGAAGAAGCTGTTGATGTGATTTCCAGAGGATAGGATGATCCCCCAGCACTTTTAGAAGTCCCCATGGATAAAGCAAGAGGGAATTTACGTGGTTTGGCCAGAGAGACTTCAAGAAGTCCAATCCCTGCAGGTCTTCTTATTCACCAGTCTGTCCAGACACATGGTTAAATAACTTGTTCTTGAAAACCTCCAGTGATGGAGTTTCCACCTCCTCCCACACCAGGAATCCTGGTTCTCGCCCTTGGAAAAAGTTTCCCAAAGTCTGACCTTGGTCACACTTGCCCTTAGCCTAATCACTTTATCTGCTGGCCCCAGCAGACACAGAGGAACTGCTTCCCATCTCCCATCCAATGGGGAAATCCAAAATACTTGAAGGCTGTTATCATATTTTCCCTCAGTTTTCTCCTCTCTAGACTAAACAACCCCGAATTTCTCAGTGTCTCCTCACAGGTCATATTTCCTAGAGCTCTGTTCCCCTTTGTTCTTCCCCTCTGGATCCTCTCCAAGGACTCCACATCTTTTCTCAAGTGTGGTGCCAAAAGCTGGATTCAATATCCAGCCGAGGTCTTCCTGGAGCTGTGTGGAGCAGATGGATAGCTTTGCAAGCCTTCCTGCAAGCCTGTTGTGTGTTTTGCTCACAAAAGGCAGAGCAGTACTGGCTCCCCTTCAGCCCAAGATACCCTATGCCCTCCTCCAGCACCCCCCAGCCCCAGACAGGGGCTGTTCTTATCAGCAGGGTCCTCTCTGACTGAAGGGGTTTTGGCTCTTTTTGCTGCTTGTGCTAAGCTTTGGCATTTTCAGCAATGTGGGAGCAATCCCTGGAGGTTTGGGTGTCCCAGGGCCATGCTCCTGCTGAGGGAGGGAAGAAGCCTTTAAGCATAATGTCATGGATTCCCATCAAACATTCCTTGGAGCAGCCCTGGCAGAGGGCTGGAACAAGTTGGACTTAAGGTCCCTTCCAACTCAAATCAGCTTTTTGCTTCAAAACACGAAAATACTGGTCCCAAGAGGGTAAGAATTCTCCCAGGCCTTGTTTCCTTCTCAAATCCCAGAGAGATACTATGGCTCCTGGCTTCCTTTTTGAGGTTGTGCTCATCCAGTCCATGTTTTCCATGCCATGCCAACACATCTTAAGGACTGCCTTCAGCCCTGGGATGTGGAGACACCTTGAATTCTGTCTGTTCTTCCCTCCAGGCCTGTGAATGAGGAGTGGTGGGATGGCCACCACTGGGGGGGGGAACCCTGATCTTTAGTCCCAGATGCCCAGGGAAGTTCCCAGCTTCCAGGGCACAAGATGAACTTGCACTTGCTGTGCTGGACTCCACCACAGTTAGGGACCAAGCTGAAGGTGTCACATGCTGAAGGTGCATAAACTGTAGGTGGCCACATGGTCTGGAAAATTATGGAACTACAAAATCATTTCAGTAAGAAAATACGTGAAGATCATCAATCCATATAATTATCTGAAAAAAACAAGTTCTGCAGGGCTGAAAGGAGGATCAGAAGGTCCCTAATCTGACAAAAACAAAATAAAAAAACAACAACCAGCCCAAACCAAAGCAATTTGGGTAATGATGGCCTTTTGTTCCAGTTTATCCTGCACCAAACCCCATAGATGGCAACTCTGAACATTTCCCAGACCTTCACAGTAGAGCTTGGAACTGTCTCTCTGATTTATTGGTTGTTTCATGACACATGCATTTCTCCTATATAATCCCAGTGTTTTGCTTATAAGCTATATTGTAACTGTGAATCAATCTTCTTTATTTGAACATCTAGGACAGATTCACACATCATTTCACCATTAAGTAGAATAGACTCAGCCTTGCAGATCTTTCAGGTTTCAAGCCTGGCTGTGTTGTTTCAGTTCTTTGCTGCTGCTCATGTTTTGTGGAGAAAAAAAAAAAAAAAAATTATAAAAAGCCAGACTTTGGGGCTTTCTGTTGCAGCCTGAAGAAGAACACAGGTTGTTTCATCACTGCTTGTGAGACGTGTTACCCAGCTCAATAATTCCCAACAGTTCTTGTTTTCTCTGCCTTTTTCATGCTGATGTGATACATTTGTGAAGTCCAGGGTTGTACTGCAAGTGATTAATGCTGTAGTAAAGTCTAATAAACTGAGATTCCAACAAAAACGTGTGAAAAATGTAATCTCTAAAGTTCACATATGACAAAACCCATAAATGACCCCAGAGCAGTCATTATGGTGAGTTACTAACTAGATTGTACAACTGCATTTGTCATAATTTCCCATTACGTAGAGAATAAACCTATCAGGTTGATTTATGGCAGAGGGCTCCACAATATGGGAACTGGGACATGTGCTGTTCTATGGAAAACCATGAGAAATGTTGTGTCTACTCAAGTGCTGAATGGAAAAGGAAGGAGGGGAGATAGCTGTCATTTGAAGGCACTGGTTCAGGGACAAAGACTTCAGAGAGAAGTCAGGCTTACATCCATGGGATGGCAGGAAGAGATTCTACCAACCTGTCCCAACACTACCAGCAGCACCAGAATGTGCTCTCCACAGGTGGGGGAAGAGAGGAGATAAGAGGTCTTTTCAGGGGACCAAAGTCAGTCATGGGGAAATCATAAAATCCTAGAATGGTTTGGGTTGGGAGGAAAAAACCATCTTGTTCCAACCCCTGACATGGGCCAGGACAAACTGAACAGCAGAATGCCTGGCTACTCAGGGGATACTCAAGGTTTTTTATTCCACATCTCTGCATCTGCCTTGGAGCATCTGGGCCTGTTGGGAGAAGATGGCATCCACCTGACCTCAGACCACAGGCAAAAATATGAGACTCAGCAAGGCAAGGGACATCCCTGCACAGCAGCCCTCTGACAAGAGCAGCAGTGGCCTCCTCTCAATATTCTCCATGGGGCAGCCACCACTGAAGACCATGGTGGCTACACAGATGTTTTTTGCTCTGCAATCCCTTTGTACTCAAAGGTGATGCAGGGAATTGACAGGTGTGGCTGGCAGGGAACAGGCACTGCTGTTGTGACCTCAGTGTGTTCACTGGTGTCACAATGAAGATTCTGCTCATCCCAGACACTGCCCAGGCCCTTGGCACAGCAAACCTGAACTTGTTGAACGTGCAGCAGACTCTCTGTTGGCAGTGGGAGTTGCCCACAGGGAGATTGCTGCCTGCAGCTGCTTACCACCCCCAAAAGAAATATCTCTTTGGAATCAATGTCCTCTTGCAGTGGGACAGCAGAAACAGACACTGCACTGGTGTCCCCAGAGCAGAGACACACGGGCTCCTGCAGCTCTGCATCCCTCACAGCTGATGCTGAGGTTACATCATACCACACTGTGCATCCAAACTTCTCCATGGAGGAGAAAACCACAGGGATCCTTTCCACAGCAGATCCCTACTGAGGGAAAGGTGTTCTGTATTCCTGCACATGGGTGTCCCAAGGAGCACCTGAGTGCACTTGAGCACCACATTCCTACCCTTCGCTCGAGTGTTCAGGCACAACACGAGTGCCTGTCCGAGCTAACACAGGGGTGCTACTGTTATGCAAAGCAAATCAAATTCTCTGCTGGAGGCACCTGACTGCCACTTCTTGATCTAAAGGAGCCTACAGGTAATCTGGCTACAGTTCCTGATCTTTATCTATGGTGCTCAATAATGGGGAGGTTTCACAAAGATGTTAGAGGGGCTGGATCCGGGAATAGTCAAGCAATAAAAAACTGAACCATGCCCACCCACTATAGTCAAAGAAAAACCAGCACCATCCAAACAGCACCTCTGGTGCTTTCATAGCTAATATTATTGATTATAATCAGCAGCATTGATGATGTTTGTTTCTCTTTGGCAAAATGTCAGGCAGGTCTCTGCCTGCTTTGTGAAGGGAACCCCTGGGGGCCCATGCCCTCCCAGAGGGGCTGCACTTGGTGGGTGCTGGGGCTTTCATTGCTGAGTCCACTCTCAGTCGCTGAGCTGGGCTGGGAACAAAGGGCAGGACTAGCCTGGCTGTGACGCCTTTGGCCCGTGTGACATCAGGGGAGCATGTCCCGATGGGGACAGCTATAAAAGGCCCCCGCAGCCTGGCCCAGCCTGGTCAGCTGGGCCAGGGCCAGGGCACACGCGCAGCACCCAGGGCTGCATTGTCCCCCTGCATCCAGGGCCAGCCCCTGGTGCCAGCACCTCGGGCAGGGCAGGGGGCTGCTGCTGGCCCATTGGGACAGGCCCTGCTGCCTGCCAGCTGTCTGGAACCCTCTGCTTCCTGCCTTCACATGCCTGTGCCTCCGGGCCTCACTTCAGCCACCACAAGCTGCCTTGGTGGCCCCACTGAAACCCTTGTCTCTCTCCACCTGCAGACCATGGTGCACAAATCTGTCCTTGCCCTGGTTGCACTGCTCCTCTTCCAGTTGCCACAGCCCGTGATGAATGATTTGGACGAGGATCTGCAGCTGAGCACAGAGGAGCTGGACCAGGCTCCCCGAGAGCCAAGTGACCCTGGCTGGAGACCCCTTCTTGTGGCTGCCTTGCAGCAGGGGCCATTTTGGGCTGCTGCTGAACTGTTGCTCCTGCCTTTAGGGCTGTGGATGAGGCACAGAAGGGCAGCCATGAGGCAGAGAGCAGCATCCTGGTGCTGAGGCAGAGGCGAGAAGGCGCAGGATGGAAATCGAGTGAGAAGGCTTCGGTTAAAGAGGGTGTTCAAAGACCTGAAGGAAATGTGGAGGACCACAAAAATGATAGGGAGGGAAATTGCCAGGCTTATTTGAATTAATAGGAATATGGGCAGGAGGGTGCAGGTGAGCTGGGCAGGCTTTCGGAGGAGCACAGACAGCGGCCTGTGTGAAGAAAAGCTTCCTGCTGGAGATGCACTTTGGACTGGCCGAGGCGAGCCACACATCTCTGTGAGCAGCCAGCACAGAGCTGTGCCGGGGCAGAGGCTCAGGGCTCCTGCCCCTCTTCACTGCATCTCTTTACTCTGTCTGCATTAACTGTATCTATCAGCACTTTCCCACGCAGAGGCCTTGCTCTCCTCGAGGATGGAGCCATTTGAAGGAGTATTGTGCAGGAGAGCTGGATTAATTTAACTTCTTTATTAGCTTAGAAATATTTTAAATATTTAAGTTATTTTATCTAAAAATCACTTTAATGTATAGTAATACTACTGTAAAATATAATATCAATTAAAACACAAATACTAATTTCATTAGAGCAGTTATATGTTCTATTATGTACAAATTATGATTCTCAGTAATAATTCCTCTGAATCAAAATAATAATCCCCAATATGTTATATTTTTGATCATAACAAAGGAACTTTATGTAATCTTCAGTCGTAAACTTCTTATTTACATCATTTAATAGATATAACATTACAGTAGAGAAAAGAATTTAAATATAAGAATGATTCTCATTATTACTTGTTACTGAAAATGTTTAAAACACATGATTGTTTTTTCAAGAAGACACTAACTGCCCTCCTGTCTTGGGAGAGTGTGTTCACTTTGGGAGCTGTACTCTGTGCAAAGTTCCAATAAAGGCTGTGCTTGAATAAACGCTGTGTCTGTGAGTGTCCAGTGACATCCAAGGCCATCCAGTTCCAGTCCTGTGGCACGGTCTGGGAATCCTATGGCCAGGCCAGGTTGCTCCAAGGCCCAGCCAGCCTGGATTGCAACATTTGCATGGACAGGACAACCAGAGCTTCTCTGATCAACTTGTGCCATGGCCTCGCAGCCCTCATAGCAAAGACGTCCTTCCCAAAAGTCCATCTCAGCCGGCCCTGTGGCACTGGGGAGCCGCCGGCCCTGGCGCTGTCCCTGCAGGCCCTTGCACACAGCCCCTGTGCAGGGCTGTGCTGGGCCCGTGCAGGGGCTGCCAGGCTGCGGGAAGGTGTCCCTGGAGAAGGCTGGCACAGCCCGGGGCCAGCAGTGCCACCGTGAGGGCAGCACGCGGGGCCTGGCACGGCCGTCGGGGCGTGAGGCCACAGGGCACAGGGCGCCCGGGCCCTGGCAGCTGGAGCAGGAGCTCTGCAGCGTGGGCGGCACAGAGCCGTGGGCTCCCGCAGCTCTGAGCCCTCACGGCTGAGGCAGCTGCCCAGGCACGGCCGGCTGGGGACACGCGGCCACCCCGGGGCCACCCGCACGGGGACCCTGCTCTGGGGCCAGGCCAGGCCGCAGCAGGGAGCAGCCATGGGGCTGTGCCCGGGGAGGGAACAGCTCTGCCCAGAGACAGGGCTCTGCCAGCAGGGCAGCACGGACAGCAGGGACACACACACACACAGGGGACACGTGGCTGCACTCACTGGCAGCAGCACACAGGAACCTTCCCACTCTCTGCAACTCCCACACGGGACGCTTGGGCTGCTGCACGTCAGGCTCTGCTCCCAGGAAACAAGGGAGAGGACAAGAGGGAATGGCCTCAACTTCTGCCACGGGAGGCTTAGATTGGGTGTTAGGGAATAATTTCTCCCCTGGAAGGGTCAGCAAGCACTGACACAGGCTGCCCATGGAATTGGTGCAATTTTCATTGCTTGAGGCACTTGGGAAATGTGTGGTTCTGGCACCTGGGGACACGGTCATGAGGTGGACTTTCCAGGGTTATATCGGTGCCCTCTGACTTGATGGCAGGACCTATGTGGAGTGGGACCCAGCCCAGGTGCTGGCAGCTGTGAGCTGACTCAAGCCATAGGGATGAGCCTTCCATGTCAGCTTGCACTGGTGCTGGCAGCTGAGCCACTGGCAACTTGCCACCCTGCCCTGCTGCCGAACTCTTTCAGGGTCAAGCTGGGGCAGGGGAGGGAGGTCATTCGCTCTCCCAGCTCCTGAGCACAAGGTGAGAAAAGAGAAACCCTGCTATTCATTAAGCCCTTGAAATGACACATGGTAACAGAGGAAAGGGAGGAGCAAAGGCACAATTCCGAGTTCCATCTTGGCAGCACTGTGAAGGGATGTTACATTTTAGGCTATAGGAGAGTGGTGAAAAGCATAATGTAATATTGTTCCTCCTGCAACAAAGAAGCAAAAGAGAGAGAGTTTTATTTAACGAAACACTACACTTTACATAGGGTAGTACGTGAAAACCAAATAGAAAAGACTCATTGGTCCAAGAAGGCAACACCTCTTTAAAAACATACTTTATACAAAACATCTCAAGACACACGGCTCTCACACACCATGCAAGTGTATAGTTATTGTTATAATTTCTTGAACTTGGGAAGCCTGAGGAACTCAAATCTTCAACGATGCTTTTTCCTGGCTTCCCAGTAGTATCAAACATCATGGGGACCACTTAATTTCAGGTCACCACTATCAAATAATTCACAGGTTTTCCTGTGGGGGAAAAGGCTGCTCACCAAAGACAACACAAACCCCAAAGACAAACAATAAGGTTTCCATTTTCTGTCAGTGATGGCTGAGAAATGCTGCTGTGCAGTGCTGATGGCCCCTTCTCTGCACACTCCTTGTCTTTGCTCGTCTCAGGGCTCTACAAAGCCAGGTGAGGGTTTCTTCCTGCTCTTGCCTGTGCTGAGACCAAACAGGCTTGGGGTGCCCAGTGCTGTTAGCAGGAGAGCTGGTGAAGGTCGCTGCAAGCCACGCAGCCTTCCCCTCCAAGGCTCCAGAGACACAAGGGCAGAAAGCTGCAGCCTAAGCTGCATTGCTCAGCACCTTGGTGAGCTTGTCTGGCCTCTGGCATCCCTCCTTCAGGTGGGGCAGTGTAAATCTGAGCTGATTTCACAGGGAACTCAGGCTTTGCCCAAACTGGGCCCTTGCTGAAGGCAAAGGCCAAGGAAGGGCTCTCACTTGTGCTGCCAGTGCCAGGGAAGGCCCCAGAGCAGGAGGGCATTTCTTGTCTGCCGGGATCCCCTCTTCACAGTCTGGCCTTGCAGCATCACCAAATCCACACGGACACGTGGGGACATTCCAGCCCTGACTATCACTCCAAACCTTTCCATTTTCTACTAGGACAATTCTGATTCTTCCTTCAGCTTGGAGAGGGATGGATTCCCCCAATTGATGTATTTGATACAAAGGTTCTCCTCACATGGAAATGCTTCCAGGCAGCCTGAAACTCTTCTGCCCACCAACAACCCATTTTGTCCCACTGGATCATGGGAACTTCAGTGCAAAGGCAGCACATTTCTCTCCTCGGAGAGGAGCAGGATTCTCAGCCCAAGGGCCTGACACAATGCAGATCATCCTGGAGGAAGGCTTTACCTATGTGGGGGTTGTTACATTAACCCAGGGAACAAAACAAATAACAGAAAAAACGACCTCAAGTTGAGCCATTGGGGGTTTACTCTTTCAAAAGAACCATATTACATTTGGGAACAGGCTGCTTATGAAATTGTCTGAGTAACTGACCACACAAAGGTTTAAAAGTCATGTGGATATGGCACCTGGGCACCTGGCTGATTTTTGAAGTAGGCAGTGTTAAGTTTGCCATTGGACTATGTGTTCTTCAGGGACTGAAGAAAGAGCAGTGGGAGCCCTTTGAAAAAGATTCACTCCAAAGCAGCCTTAATCAGTACACCATGGGCACCCTGAGAGGCTGAGCCAGGGTGGGGACAAAGGGCGGGGCTGGCTGGGTTGTGATGTGCAATAACACCCGTGACATCACAGGGGACATGTCACAATGGGGGCAGCTATGAACGGGCCCAGCAGGTCACGCTGGCCCAGTGTTGCTTGGGCAAGCGGTGAGTGCACACGTGCTGGGGAGGCTGGGCTGGGGACAAGGGCCGGGGCAGAAACGCTGCACCTGGGGCTGGGTTCTCCCCCTGCATGCAGGGACAGCCCCTGAAGGGAGAGCCTTGGGCAGGGCACCCTGCTGCTGCTGCTGCTGCTGGGGCAGTGGGACAGGCATTGCTGCCTGCCAGCTGTCTGGGGCCCTGTCCTTCCTGCTCTCGGAGCCCTGAGCAATCCCGTCCCTGCTGCCCCCACTGCCAGCTGCCTCCCTCACAGCCCCACTCAAGGCCTTCTCTCCATCCTCCTGCAGACCATGAATTACATAGCAGTGCTTTTCGTGCTCTTGAAAAGCCTCATTCATTACCCACAGCTCGTGGGTGATGGTTGGGATGAGGAAACACGTTTTCGCATGGAAGTGCGAGCAAAGCAGCTGGAATGGGAGAGGATTCGGCTGGAGCAGGAGGTGGAGCAGCTCAGCCTGCCGAAGGTGCAGCTCATGGGGGTCTTTCAGCCCTTTGCTCTTGGTGTGCTTGGCGTCCTTGTCTTGGTGCTATGGTTAATGGGGTGCATAAGGAGCCTGAGGAGAGAAGAGTATGAAGGAGAAAACAATCATGCAAATGAAGGGGAAATCAGAAATGGAGATGCAAATGGAGAAGGCAATGTGGAAAATGAAGTTGTCAATGAGGCGGCAAATGGAGAAGACAATGATGTTGCACCTGCAGTCCATGAAGAAGATAATGATTTTGAGGATAACATTGGAAGAATTATAATTGAACGCATACAGTTGCCAGTACAGAACTTACAGAGAGGCTGCGATTGGACAAAAAAGCTCATGGACAATTATACAGTTTACTCTGGACACGTCTTGTCCAACAGCTTCTACCCAGGCCTGCAACGAGCCATCGGGGTGGGCAGTGCCTTCGAAGGTTGGAGTCCCCGTGAGGAGGATGTTGTGTTCCAGGTGTTCATACCCATGACTCCTCCCCGAGGCCACAGCTTCCACCTGGAGCTGGACTCTGCAGAGCAGAGGCACGTGAGGAACTTCCGTGTCCGTGTGCAGCTGGAGTGCACCTGCAGCATGGAGCAGCAGGCTGAGAACATGCTGTGCTTCCTGCACCACCCCGAGGAGGAGCTGAGGAGCAATCAGGATGCCAGCCTCCTGGACACCCTGTGCACCGACTCCTACCTGGATGTGCAGAAAACTGCCCGCTGGTTCTACCAGCTGGTGAGAGCCATCTGGCCAGCTCTGCCCCAGTCACACAATTGGCATTTAAAGCTGCTGCCCTCCAGTCGCTCCTGCCAATTCCAGGTGAGCAATGGCACAGAGAGCTTCAGGATTGAGATGCTGTTTGGGGTGCGGAGAGGAGACTCCGACATCTTTGTGAGCAGCCAGCCTAGAGAGGCCTACACCCAAAGCACAGCCTGGCCTGAGACCTATGCTGTGGCAGAGATGAAATTCTTCGAGCACATCGCCGAGCAGGCTCCCCATGACAGTTTGCACCTCAAATGCCTGCAGTTCTTCACCCGTCTTGTGCTGGGCTTCAGCTTTTCCACCTACTCCATGAAGACCATTGTCATGCACCTGCTCACTGTGGTGCCCGTGTCCCAGTGGCGTAGGAGAGATTTCCTGCAGCGGCTGGTGGATATCAGCGATGGCCTGCGCATGTGTGTGCGAGCAAAACGCCTCGACCACTTCATTGTGGGGAACCAGCTGCTGCCTCAGGTCATCCGTTTACCCCCAGATGTTCAACAAGCTCCGCCATACAATCTGTTCCATCGCCTGGCAGAGGATCCAGCTGCATACTCCCAGGCCATAAACGAGTACTGGGTTCTGCGAAAGAAGTTCAAAAGAATCCTTCGCGGTGAGCAGTGAATGAAGCTGCCAATGCACAGAGCTGTGCTTGTGCTGCTCACAGCTGACACCAGAGACACCTCATCGCACAAATTTAGTGCTTTGAGGAGAAGAGGATGTGAGCAAAGGCTCTGGCAAAGCTCCCACAGCCTCTCCTGCCGCCTCAGCAGGTGGAGGGCCATGGCAGGATTTGTTCTACCTCTTTCTATATGTACAATTTTGGTGCTTTGAGAAGAAAATAATGCAAACAAAGGCTCTGGTGGAGGCCCACAGCCTCTCCTGCCACCTCAGCAGTATAGTATAAATTATCATATATGTAGTATATATAGAAGAAGACAAAAATATACTAATATAAGTAGTATTGAAAATATGAAACATGCATTTTTATATCCTGATGAAAAAAAAATTCAGGAGAGTTTAATATGTGGTTATGTTTAAATACTAAAAATAGAGTGCATATTAAGTGTAATTATCTGTTGTGAAATGTACTAATGCTATTAGTGCATTTATGTCCAGAAAGATTTCCACAAAGTAGACATATTTATACCATATATGACATTGACATAGATATACTATAGTCATTATAGATTACTATAAATACATAACATATATAATATATCGTATGTATATAATGTATTATGCATGATCATATTATTTTCATAAACAAGTAATGCCATATCTAGGGTCACTATCTGTTGAGACCCATAGTAGTGCTCTATAGTTAGTGCATTTCTGAGTGGAGAGATGGAAACTGCTTTGATCTTCTTTCAATAAAATACAATTGATCAGAATCAGGATTCTGCCAGATGTTATTGACCTCAGCCAGATCGATTGTGTTGGTAAAAGTCACACGCTGTGAATCTGGGCTCAGGAGTTGCCTGCTTGAACTCCACCAAAGTGACACTGCTGAACGGGTTCTAATCAGAAATTAAGCCCAGCTGCCCCCAGCCCCTGTGATGACAGAATCACAGAATGGCTTGGCTTGGAAGGCTCCTCAGAAATTGCCTCGTCCCAGCCCTGCTGCCGAGGACAGGGACACCTTGCACTGGGCCAGGATGCTGCAAGCGCCTCCCAGGCTGGGCTGGAGCACAGCCAGGGACGGGGCAGCCACAGCTGCTGTGGGCAGCGTGGGCCAGGGCTCAGCAGCCCCAGAGGGCAGAATGTCCTGCCCGCCTCCAGCCCAAGGCCTCCCTGTGGCACTGGGGAGCCGCCGGCCCTGGCGCTGTCCCTGCAGGCCCTTGCACACAGCCCCTGTGCAGGGCTGTGCTGGGCCCGTGCAGGGGCTGCCAGGCTGCGGGAAGGTGTCCCTGGAGAAGGCTGGCACAGCCCTGGGCCAGCAGTGCCACCGTGAGGGCAGCACGCGGGGCCCTGGCACGGCCGTCGGGGCGCGAGGCCACAGGGCACAGGGCGCCCGGGCCCTGGCAGCTGGAGCAGGAGCTCTGCAGCGCGGGCGGCACAGAGCCGTGGGCTCCCGCAGCTCTGAGCCCTCACGGCTGAGGCAGCTGCCCAGGCACGGCCGGCTGGGGACACGCGGCCACCCCGGGGCCACCCGCACGGGGACCCTGCTCTGGGGCCAGGCCAGGCCGCAGCAGGGAGCAGCCATGGGGCTGTGCCCGGGGAGGGAACGGCTCTGCCCAGGGACAGGGCTCTGCCAGCAGGGCAGCACGGACAGCAGGGCGCAGGACAGCAGTCACTGCCCGGCTGCCCTGGGACAGTCCTGGCAGACACACGGAACACGGGGCTGGCAGGAGGCATCATCCTCACTGTGCCCACCTGAACACAGGGACATAAGGCACAGTGGGAATGGGGACACAGTAGACACCTCTCCTCTGGGAATATGCCCCCTTCCCTGGGGCCCTGACAGAACACAGGGGATGGGGCTGTGCAAGGGGAACCCAAGGATTGATGAGGAGGACAATGCCAAGGTTACATCTGCCCACACTCTGCATCCAAACTGCTCCATGGAGGAGAAAACTAGAGGAGTCCTTGCCACAGCAGATTCCTTCTGAAGGAAAATGTTCTGTATTCCTGCACATGGGTGTCCTTTCTGGACTGCTACTCAAGTGCTGCTCCTGCTCTCCAGGCTGTGGAGTATCTACACAACAGAAGCAATGAAGCAAAGAGCAAAGGCCAGGAGAGCTCGAGTTGAGGCCAGGAGAGCTGAAGCAGAGGATATGAGAACTCATGCAGCGACTTGCAGGGGGAAGTAGGAAAGAGAGGCAGAAGGAATTTTGCTAAATAATGACTAACTAGCCAGAGTAAATGGGGTGGTAAAGGCCAGAAATTAGGAAGAAGGCAGCAAACTTTAGGCAAATGATCAAGAAAAAGACCACAAAGAGGAAGAAAACCATCTTTCTCGCTCTTTCTATAACATGTGCTCTTCCAGAATCTAGACTGTGAAAATTCTTGTTGAACTCAACCAGCCCTACTGTGGTGAAATGGTTCTGGTTCGAACTTAAGCCAATTTACACCCAGCCCTTCTGCTCCCTGAAGAGCAGAGAAACAATTGGGCAAAGGGAGGTGGAAGTGAGACCATGCTGCCACTCTTCTGAAAACTAGAAGGAGCTCCTTCAGGAACAGTTCCTGAAGTCAGCACACTCTGTTTGTGACAGCGACACCAGCAACAAGCAAGTGTAACCTGAGCAAAGCACTTTATTTCTGTGACACCTGGAGGCGTTATCACTGAGCAATACTTTGATCTACCAGGTGGGAGCAAAATGAAGTGATGCCACTTGTTTTCAGGAGATTTCCTCACTCCAAGCTCTCCTGGCTCACCCCAGCCCACCTGTGACATCCAGCTCTGTCTCAGATTCCCATCCCAGCCAAGCAGCTGTGGAGCTAAAATCTACCTTGAAAAACAACTGAAATAAACTCAAGCTGAAGAAGAAACTTTCTTTTGTGGCAGACAGAGAGGTTTGGCCAGACAGCAGAGCCCTCTTCAGTCCAGTGAGGGGTAGTGAAGAGCTGGTTGAACCAATGTGACCTTGCAAACACTGGCAAGCTCCCAGTTGGGCCAAACTGGAGTTTATCTGGTATAAATTGGGTGCAGCAGGCACCAGGATCTTCCAGACAAATGCACCCAGTCATTGCAGTTTTCACTGTTGGTAGAAGACAAGGATCAATCAAAGCCAGAGAGTGGGAAATGCAGAAATACATCACATATTTACAGATAGAAACTCTTGGAACAAGGATTTTTGCATTGAGAAATTTGGGGTGGAGAGGAAAAAGAGGGAGGAAAGGGAGGAAACTCACACTCTAAAGCTAATAAATAAAAAAAAATTAAAGTGATTTGGCAAAATCATGTGACAAGGTAGTTTCTCTTGCAAACAGGTGCACGGCAGTTTTAGAAATATTAAATCTCAAGACGTTTGCATTGCACAATAGATGGCAGCCAGAAAGCATGCTGATGTTTTTTGGCAGTGTTTTGTATGTCATGGTATTTTTTTTTCTTTAAAGCTTCCATCAGCAGGAGGCAAAGCTTTGCCAAGGAAAAGGAATCAAATCTGGATGCAGCAAGTCTCACATTCAGACAGAGGCTCCCTGCCAGATGCTACGGGGCCAAATCGGAAACAACCACACTGAGTTCATTATGAAAACTGCATAATCAAAAGCCTGCAAAAAGGCAAAAAGAAAAAAAAATAATCTGTTTAATACTTAGCTAAATTCTCAACTCTTGAAGTAGATTTGAAGAAAAATTCATCATAATCCCCTCTTCCTTTTGAGGAATTCCTCCCTGTTCATGAGGTGTCCATGAGATGGCAGGAGTGCACTGTCCTCCAGAGGTTGAAGGACTGTCACAATGGTGACATTTCCACACTGAGAATCTCACTCTGGCTGTGGGCACTGCAGACAAAACACTGATTTATCTTTCTGTTTATTGCTCATGGAAAGAGATAAGGAAGTGGCATCAATGGACACATCTTCAGAGAAGAAATTGCCTGGTGCAGTTTCTGGTTGACAGAATCCTGCTCAGTGCAGACCCTGGATCTACAAACTCATCCCAGGCCGTGCACAGGAATTTGTGACCAGGCACTGCAAAACTGAAAGAAAAGGATCCAGACATCTGCCAGAAAGAAATCTGGAAGATGGGATTTAGAAATCACAGCCCTTGTATTTATGGCTGGGGATGACTGTGGAAACAAACCCTCAGGGGTGTCCCAGTTTTCAGCTCTTTTTATCATCCCAAGTTCTCCACACAACTGGGGCACAGCTGTGAGCCTGCCCCTGGTCAGACAGGATCCACAGCAGTCCAAGTTCTGTGAGCTGGGCCAAGGGATGGGCTGGCAAGTTGTGCAAGTGCTTCCCTGAGCCAGGCTGCAGAAGCAACATCCCAGCAAGAGATGGATGCTTGTGTCTGAAGAGATCTCAGCTGCCTCAAGAGAGCAGGTTGAATGATGGAGCTACTCTTTTCATGCTCCTGGTCTTGAGCCAGGATATCTTCCAAGTTTTTGTCCACACTACCTGGACAGGAAAGCAAGAAGAATCAGAATGGTTTGGGTGGGAAGAGATGTTAAAGATCACCAAGTCCCAACCCCACTTCCGTGAAGCACTCCATCAGCCTCACACTGGATCTTCTCTAGCAGAGGGCATAACTGGGATGTTACAGCCCACATCTCTTCCCACTGATCCTCTCACTGCATCCACCCTGGGGGAGCAGAACTGGAGCAGTTTTGCTGTGCTGGGAGCTCCCTGTGCACCTGGGAGCTCTCACCTGCAGGCACTGCTGTGATGGAACAGGTCTGCCTTGTACTGAGCAGGGGAGGGGGGCTTAGGAGCTGCTGAGGGACACCCCAAAGTGTCACTTGATCTGTATATTCTAGTACAACAAAGACCTGTTCCCTTTCCAGTGTCCCATCCCTCAGCAAGCCAGGCATTCCCAGTGACATCACTGGAGCCTGCAAACAGCTCTGCTGGAGGCAGACACTGCCCTCTGCAATGACCAAGAGATGATGTTGGTTAACTTTTCTCAATGCATCCTTTCAGTTTCTTCTAGATGTGGTACTTGGGGACATGGGTTAGTGGTGGCCTTGGCAGTACTGGGGGAACCATGGGACTCGATCTTAGAGAGCTTTTCAAACTTAAATGATTCTATGATTCTTTCCTTTAAAATTTTCAAAGCTTTCCTGGCTTTCAGATTCTGCAGTTCACAATCCCTGATGTGATCTGTGAAATCACTTTCCTATTTTTTAATTCCCTCCTTCTCCTGCATGGGACATCAGGTGGTATTCCAACTCCTAGCTGCAAAACCAGTCTCACATCAAGACACACAGACCCAATGAATTCTGTTGCAAAGGTGAATCACCTCCAGAAGCTGAAGTTCATCTGCATCCATGGCAGTTGATGGTTATGGACAATGCTCTGAAAGCACTGGGACAGAAACAGTATGGATCTCTCAGTGTGATACCTGATTAGGAAAAAATTCTTCCCTGTGGGGGTGGTTTTTCACCTAGTACAGGGTGCCCAGAGAAGCTGTGGCTGCCCCATCCCTGAAAATGCTCAATGCCAGGCTGGAGCAACCTGGGCTAGTGGGAACTGTCCCTGCCCGTGGCAGAGGGTTGGAATGAGATGGTTTTTAAAGTCCCTTTCAACTCAAACCATCCCATGATTCTATGACCTGGCTCCTGATAGTCCATAAAACCCCAGAGACAACAAGGGGATGTCATTGGGATACAAAAGCTTTGAAGATGAGGGGAGAATTGGGTGGGAATTGTCCCTTCCTCCTGAGGACTGTACCAATCCAAGGTTAGTGCTCCATTCCCAAACTACATGCAAATCCACAGGTCTTGGCACTCTTCTTGAGTGCTGATCTTGAACCCTCAGCCTGACTTGAATCACTGCTTCTCTCTCCAGTCCACACGGGGGAACGGCCCTACGAGTGTGGGGAGTGTGGGAAGAGATTCAGGCAGAGCTCAAACCTGATGGAGCACCAGAGAATCCACACTGGGGAGAGACCCTACGAGTGTGATAAATGCAGGAAGAGGTTTCAGACCAGCTCTCATCTCCTTGAGCACTATTGCACTCACTGGGATGAGAGGCCCTTCTGCTGCTCCGACTGCAGGAAGGGATTCAAGCACAGCTCTGCCCTCATCACCCACCGGCTCATCCACACTGGGGAGAGACCCTACGAGTGTCCTGTGTGTGGGAAGAGCTTCAGGCACAGCTCTCACTTGACCAGACACCAACGGAGTCTCCACTGAGGGAAGCCCTGCGAGTGCCCCGAGTGCAGGAAGAGCTTCGTGCCCTGCTGCAGCTCCATCCCCATGGCAGGATCCGCGCTGGATGATCCCCAGGGACCCCCGGTGGGCAGAGCCCCCCTGAGCCCTGGTGCTGCTGATCCGTGTTGGGAAGACACCTGGCTGGGGGCTCCACATCCTCTTGGCTCCCTTTGGCCTGGATTTTTTTTGCATTTCTCTTTGTCCTTCCCAAATACTGACATCCAGGTAAAAATGAAGATGTTGAATAACGACATGGTTGGGCACATGGGAGCATATTCCAGGGGATGTGGGGGATGCTGGGTTCCAGAGACTTGAGGGTTCCAGGGAGGGACTTGGGGGTTGCTCAGGGCTTTAGGAACCCCAGCCCCAGCAGCTGTGGCTGTGCTGGGAGACCCTGGCGGAGGTTCTGGGGCAGCTGATGAACAACCCCCTGCCCTGACACTGTCCCCATGTCCCCCTCTCCCAGCTCCTGCTGTCCCCTGTCCAGGATCCCCCTCTCCTCGCTTTCAGTCCCCTTGCCCCTGGCCCGTTCCCATCTCACCCCACTGTCACTCCTGTCCTGCTCCCATCCCAGTGCAAATCCCATTCCTGGTTTCATTCCCTGTCCATGTCTCGTATTCTTTGCCCGGTTTCCATTCACATATTCCCAGTCCCATATTCTGTGTTCTGTTTCCCTTTTTGTATTCCCAGTGCTACTCCCATTCCCATAATTCAATTTCTGTATTTCCAGTCCCCTTCCCATATCCCCATTGCGAATCCTGTTACCATATTCCCATTTCCATTCCCTGTCCCATGTTTTTAATCCCCATCCCATATCATCTCCCCAGTTATTATTTCCATATTCCTGGTTCCTCTTTTCGCTCCTGTTCCCATGTCCCTGTCCCCATTCCCAGTTCCATTCCCTGTGTCTGTCCTCATTTCCAGTAGTTGGAATGTGTAACACAGAAGCCTCTTTGAGTCCCTCTGAGAGAGAACAGAATGCAAGAATAAAATTAAAAACATTTTCAGAAATAAAGTATACTAAGCCACACCAACATGAAATAGATCTCTAAGGTTTAGTTTAAGAAATAGAAATATTAAGTTGCATAGATAGGAAGTAGAAGTATAAATCATAGTGTGAAATACATAGAAATATGTTTTAAATGCCCTAAGAAGTAAAAGCCATAGAATCTTATGTAAAAAACAAGCTGCAGTGGGAGCTTAAAAAGAGTTCTAGACAGAATAAAAATAGATTAAAAATATATTTTATATTCTTCAGATAGAATAGATAGGCAATGTGCACAAGTTAGACGTAAGCTTTTGTATTAGAAAACCAGAATTCTAATAGGTTTAGGAGAAATGCTTCAGGTTCCTGTTTTTGGCTCATTGGGAAATTTGTCAATAAAAATCCGTGTATTGGAGCCAGAGCTCTCTCTCACTCCTCTCTCGTCGCTCTCTCTTCTTCCTCCACCATCATCATCACCACTACGAGCACAGGAGAGAAGAAGAAGAGGAAGATGAAGAACAGAAGAAGAAAGGCCAGGGAGCATCTGCCTCTGGAGACTCTGCACCAGCCGCAGCTTCGACCTCTTGCAGCAGAGAGCTGCTCCTGCTTCCATCGGGACTTTATGGCAGAGAGATTGAACAGGGACTGGAGAGCCTTGGGCTCTTTGCCTTTGGAGCCTGACGTGCCTTGACAAGAAACAACTTTACAGCAGCCAGCAGCTGCTCTGCTCTGGGAAGATCTAAAGCCATAAACAATCCTGACACCCAGTCCCTGTCTCTGTCCCTATTCCCAGTCCCTGTCCCCATTCCCCATCCCATTCTCAGTCTTGGTCTCGATCCTGTAGTTCCAGACCCTGTCCCTTATTCCTTGTTCCCTTCACGCTCTCAGTCTTGTATTCCAGCTCCCTGTCCCCATTCTATCAGCCAAATTCCTGGTCCCTGTCTTCTTTTCGGTTCCATTTCCACACCTGGTCCCATTCTCAGTCCCACTGCATTATTCCCATTGGCATTCCCGGTCCCTGAACACATTCACTGTCCCTGTTCCTTTTCCTAGTCCCATTCCCAATTCCGTTCCCTATCCCTGTCTTATATTCCAGGTCTTGGTCCCTGTCGAGGTCCCTGTCCCCATGACAAGTGCAGAATTCCCAGTCCCTGACCGCATTCCCATTCCCTGTCCCCATTCCCGGTCCATGCCCCATTCTAGGTCTGCATTGTTATAAATTTATCTGTAATAAATTGATCAACTCCAATAAATGGAATCAATAAAGAATTTATTGAGCAAGCAGCAATAAGCAAATCAGCGCTGGGGTCCGGGGAGTCTCCGCTCCACCAGCGGCGCGCACCCCACTCCGTGTCAGTCCCTCTGTTATTTTCATCTTCTCCCGTGTCCGTGCCTTTCAGCATCTTCTCACATTCTTTCTGTGTCTGCACAGCCAGTTGCTGGGGGCTCTTCTGGCTCCTGGTGGTCGTGGGGAAGAAGGCCGTGGTCGTCTTCTCTTAGCCATTGGTTGACTTTTTCCTCTCTTTTTTTGCAAGCATCCACAAACTGGGCACATACAGGATGTTTGTGGCTATTTGAGATATAATCTTTCAGCTAGCTTAAGCAAGTTTCAGTGGTCTTTTGGCCGTGTTCCCTAATTTAGCAATGTTTGATTAGCAAAGTCTTACACGTACTCTGTTACAATTTCCCCTTTTTATCATTTTTGCTGATCAAATCTTTGCAATTCTGCGTGGCTCAGTTCTAACCCTTCGTCCTGTATAGGCTCATACTGTGCTCTTACCAACATTAAGTGCAGGGCTTCCAGCTTTCTTTTGACTATTGTAATGATTTTGTTAAAAATACATGGTCCAAAGGTCAACACTAAAATCACCAATATTAGGGGTCCTGCAATAGTGGACAGTAGGGTAGTTAGCCATGGAGAATGGTTAAACCAGGACTCATACCAGCTCTGCTCCAGTTCTCTTTCTTGTTTTTGTTTCTCTAGGCTCTCCCAGAGTTTAGTCATGGTATCCCTAACAACTCCAGTATGGTCTGCATAAACACAACACTGTTCCCCTAGTGCAGCACATAATCCTCCTTGTTGTAAAAACATAAGGTCAAGTCCCCTATGGTTTTGCAATACTACTTCTGACAGCGATCTTAACCATTTTTCTAATGCACTGATTGATTTTTCAATTGGAATTACGTCCTTATCTACAGCTATTCCGAGTGATTGAAACTTTTGGTTCTGCTGCACAAGTGAGGTTATCCCTGTCCCTGCACCTGCAATTCCTACAGCCATCAGGGTGGCTATAGTCAAAGTGATAAATGGTTCTCGTTTTTGTAAATGATGGTTTGGAGAATTCTGATTATCATACACAAATTCTTCAGGGTGGTATGTGATTCTGGGAATAATCATCACTTGTCCTGTTTGGATTATTCCCCCGCTGCATTCTCTCTTGGGAGGTAAACATTTTTTTGGTTTCCATTCTACACTAAGAGCTTTATTTCTTCCTGCTCCTGGATTCCAGTGTGATGCAATTGTTTCACATCCCCAGTGTGCACAATAATACTGTCCAGGGCTATTACAATACCCTCGTCCAGGGTTGGAGCTAGGACAGAAATAGAATCCTTTCAGATTTGAGCAAGGGCCTATGGGCACTATTTGGCACAGAGTGATCGTGAAACTAGGTGCTCCAGGAGTTGTAATAGTCTGTATCACATGTTGATCTTCCTATCTAATTAAGCACCACTTAAATGGTTGATGGAGGTTACCTTCTGCCCGCGCTCCCTTTTCCCATATGCAGCCTAAAATGATTATCAAATACATAAAGTAAAAGAAAAGTGGTGGATTCCTTTTCTTAATTAAAATTCCCCTTGCTGGTTCCCGTAATGCTGTAATTTTGACCTCGGTTTCTGTGCCTCCCTTAGGTGAAAGGCTGGGGGATTTTGTGGTCGGGGTCCATAGGATGTGTTTGTGCTGACCCCTGGGGCTTTCCAGCATTCTCCCCTTCCTTACGTCTCTGCCTCCTTCGCCTACACGTTTTCCTTAAGCAAGTTTCAGTGGTCTTTTGGCCGTGTTCCCTAATTTAGCAATGTTTGATTAGCAAAGCCTTACACATACTCTGTTACACCGGGAGTGATTGCGACTGTACTGGGGGCAACTGGGAGAACTGGGAACACACTGGACAAAAGCTGGAGGAACTGGCAGCAACTGGGACCCTGCTGGGGGCAAATTGTATCATCATGGGGAATTACTGGGAATGACTGGGTTCATACTGGGAGCAACAGGGATCCCGCAGGCACCGAGGGGAAGTGACCAGGATCATACTGGGAGTGACCAGGATCATACTGGGAGTGACCAGGCTCATACTGGGAGCAGCCATTCCCGGCACCGGGACCCCCGAACCCCTTTGTGGCCATCGCGCCCCTCCAGCCCCAGCACCCCCGCCGGGGTCCCGGCAATCCCAGGGGTCCCTCCCCCCTCTCGGGGTCCCGCTTTGGGGTTCTGGGGCTCTCCTCTCTCTGGGGTCCCGCTCAGGGAAGCCGCGGCTCTCCCGGGGCTCCCCCAATCCGGTGTCCCCCCGCCGATGCCGCCGGCCCCGCGCGGTCCCCACGGGCCCCGGCAGAGCTCGCAGGGCCCGGCCCGGGAAGCCCAACCCCCATTGCGGGGAGACCCGCATCCCCCCGCCCCCGCCGGGGCTCTGCCGCCACCGGGACCCCCAAAAACACCTCCTGGGGACCCCCCGATGTCCCCCCGAGGGGCATCTGCGGCTCGGCTCTGGAGCGCTGCAAGCTCCAAACATCCCCCAAAACACCCCAAACCCAGGGACCCCCCCCGGGATATTTGGGGCGAGCTCCCCCTCCCCGGGCACCTGGGATGTGGAGCGATGGTCCCGGGGGGGCTGCGAGTTCACGGAGCTCCGGGTTAGCGCGGTTGATTCGCTCCTTCTCTCCTCCTGCTTCTGCTGCCGCTTCCTCCCTCTGCCTCCTCCTCCTTCCCTGTTTGGAACAGGGAGGGGCGGGGTCAAGGGAAGGGCGGGAACTGTGAGGGGAAAGGGGCGGGGCCAAAAGTCACCAGGTCCTAAAAGGGTCAGGTTTGGCCTAAAATAACCCAAAAGGGCCTCAAATGCAGCCTAAATCCACCAGGTTTGGCCTGAAATCAACCAAAGGGGCCTCAAATCCATATCAAAGGGGTCTAAAATCCTGAAAATGGACTTAACATTGTCCAAATGATGCCTAAAACCCAACCTGAAACTTCCTAGTCTATCCTAAAATCACCCAAACAGGCCTAAAATCTTTGGTGTGGAGACCGAGACCAAAATGGGCTCCAGAACTGGCACTGGGACCAAGACTGAGACCAGCACCAACACTGGGACCAGCACCAGGAGAATTCTGGGACCAGCACTGGCACCGGAACCAGCACCGAGACTGAGATTGGCACTATGAGCACTCTGGGACCAGCACCGACACCAGAACCATCACCGAGACTGAGATTGGCACTATGAGCACTCTGGGACCAGCACCAGCACCAGAACCAGCACCGAGACTGAGATTGGCACTATGAGCACTCTGGGACCAGCACCACTCCGAGACTGTGACTGAGAACAAGACTGAAAACGGAACCAGCACTGAGACTGGTACCCATATAGGACTGAGACTGAGACCAAGACCAGCCCTGCTCTGGGATTGAGATCAACACCAGGATCAGATTCAGCACCAGGAGCGCTCCAGGACTGCTCCAAGACTGGGACCGACACCGGGAGCGCTCTGGGACCTCCGTGTTCACTCTGGGGAATTTTGGCTGCACTCCGGAGTGGGACTGGGAGGGACCCCTGGGTGGGGCAGGGCCCCATCGGTTCACATCATCCTGGTGCAGCAAGAACGGTCCATATGGTCCCAGTTTGTACAATCCCAGTCCATATGGTCCCAGTTTGTGCAATCCCAGTCCATACGGTCCCAGTTTGTACAATCCCAGTCCATATGGTCCCAGTTTGTACAATCCCAGTCCGTGTGTTCCCAGTTTGTACAATCCCAGTCTGGAAGGCCCTGATCCATCTGGGTCCCAGTCTGTGCAGTCCCAGTCAGGAGGATCCCAGTCCATGTGATCCTAGCCCCCATGATCCCAGTCTGTATGGTCCTGCGTGGATCACACTGCCAGGATCTGGAATTCCAGTTCCCAGCCAGGAAAAGTTGTTCCTGCCTGTACTGGTTCTGGTTCTCCAATTTGAGATTTCCCAAGCAAGGCACCTATTTATATCACAGCTTTAGCACCCCGATCTTGTTCCCTATCCCTATCTCGTTCCTGTTCCCCTTCCCAAACTTGTTCCCATTCCCAAAACCTGTTCCCAATCCCTAACTCTTTCCTGTTCCTGATCCCATTCTCAATCTTCGTACTGTTCCCATTCCCAGTCCTGTTCCTGATCCTGATCCCATTCCTATTCCCATTCCGATCCCATTACTGGTCCTGATCCCTGTCTCGTTCCCATTCCCAATCTTCATCCCATTCCTGTTCCCATTCTCAATGCCAATCCCATTCCCATTCCCAATTCTGTTCCCGTTCCCATTCCCAATCTCTTTCCCATTTTTGATCCCTATCTCATTTGCAATCTCGATCCCTTTCCCAATCCTGATTCCATTCCCAAACTCGATTGCATTCCCAATCACTGTTTCATTCCCATTCCCAATCCTGATCCTCTTCCCAATCCCGTTCCCGTTCCCAGTCTCGCTGCTGTTTCCAGGGAATCGTTTTGATCTCAACCTTCACCCCAAACTGAGGGAGTCAAAACCCCCAATCCCCAAATGTTGGGGTTTGAAGTCTTTGGGGTGTCCAACACCTCTGATCCTAAAATTTGGGATTCAGCTCCCCTGATCGCCAAATTCTGAGGTCAAGAACCCCCAAACCCTGGAGTGTCAAACCTCCTCCCAGATCACAAATTTTAGGATCACCTCACCCCAACTGCTAACTCTGGGGTTAAATCCTCTGAATCCCCAAAATTTGGTGTCAAACCTCCCCAAACCCCAAATCCTGAGGTGTAAAACACCCTTGACCCCAAGTTTTACAATCAACCCCCCCCAGACCCAAAACTTTGGGGTTAAACCCCCCCAATTCCTAACCTCTGGGGTTTGAAATATTTGGGGTGTCCAACCCCTGATCCCAAAATTTGGGTTAAATGCCCCTGATCCCCAAATTCTGGGGTCAAACCCTCTGATCCCAAACCCTGGGGTGTCAACCCCTCAACCAAACTTTAGGATCAAATGTCTCCCTTCCCCAAAATTTGGGGTCAAACCCACCAGACCCCAAACTCTCCCCCAAATCACTCCAACCCTGGGGGGATGCAGAATATCATACAGAATATAATAAAAGATAAGATAGTATAAAGGTAAGATAATATAAGAATACGATAATATAAGCTTAGGATAAGATAAGACAAGATAAGATAAGATAACAAAGATGATTTGGCTGGTACAAAAAAAGAAGGGGAATTGTAGTAATGCTGAACACAGTTGAGATGGTGGTGGACATGTCTGTACAAATCTGGGCCTTGTGTGGTGTGCACCAGACAAAAACCATATTTTGTTGCTATGTTTTGCTGTTCAGTTCTTTCTGCATATTTTGCTGTTTGTTCACACGCTTCTTTCACATGCCAGCTGTTTTTGTGCATTTCTTAGTTTAGGCCAGTGTTTATAACAGGTGCACAGCATGAGAAAGTTTAAGGAGTTTTTTAATAACTTGTTTGAAACCCCCCAAGGCTGCTGGAACATCAACTATGCTAAATTGGGAGAGAAGAAGTTGAAAACACAGAACACCAAGATTAGAAGATTCAAGATAACAAGAGGCGGTGAAACTGCATGAGACCACCAATTACTGACTCTGGGGGGTTTGAATGGGTGAATCAACACCCTAAAATTACCAATTGTAGAGTGTGTCCCCACAAGGGTGATGGTTCTAGAAATGGATAATTAGGGTGAATTATAAACAATAAATCAGCTTATGCAAAATCATATTGATCTGCTGTACAGAAGTCCAGTTTGTTCCTGCAGGAGCTGTGCCCTATAGGGCAGGACCCCATCCCCTATAGGGCAGAACCCCATCACTTATAGGCCACAGACCCATCTCCCATAGGGCACATCCCCATCCCGTATAGGTTACAGCCCCATGTGTTAGGAAGGATGAGGAGTTGACAGGAAGGTCTCACATATGTGTGTGTATAACAGAAAGATTTTTGAATGTAGAATCTGAAGAAGGAAGAGAGATGAGAGCAAGTTTTGATGTAGAAGAAAAGAATTGCTGAGCCAGTCTTACTGGGTAACTGAGAAGGCAAAGGGCAGTGAGTTGGAAGGGGCTTTTATGACTCTGAGCAAAGGATAAATCCACCTCAAACAAAAGATGTTTTTACCAAGGAAAAGAATTTTCACAGGCAAACAAAAATACCATGTTGCAAGTAGAGAAAAGATCTCAGGATTTTCCACTGCAAGAAAACTGAAAAACAACTTCTAGCTTAAACTGAAACACACTAACCTTTTGTGATTGGAAAATAGTAACAAGAATATTGTAATGTCAGTAGGTATGATAGGCTACAGGTGATAGTGAAGGGATTGATTGGTTGTCATGTCTTAGGATGCTCTGTAATGAAAATTATTGAATGCATTGTAACCAGAACTAGAGGAAGCTTTCAGAGGAACCCACAGATGTGGCTGTCAGGCTGTGGGCTGGGCTCTTGTCACCCACGGCCTGTGAATTGCTGCATCATTTGGATACAATAAACAGCATTTTAAATGATAAATAAATTACTGCATCATTTGGATATAATAAGCAGCATTTTAAAGAGCCCGCCTGGAGTTCTGCATCCCTCATTTCAGGCTCTTACAATCAGAGAGTTGTACATGCAGCAGCTTGATGGATTGTTTTGTTAAATTCATTTCTTTTCATTTATTGCCTATTCATGCCAATTTTAGTTTCTTTGGATAATACAATCTCTGATGACTAAAAATAAGCAGCTGGTTCTGAAAGCAAACAAAATGAGAACACTGTGTCAAAATGCCAGAGGCTCAGTTCTAAAAACTCAGCAAGCAAAAAAATGGCTTGAAGTTGTTAGTATTGACATTTACATTTGTTTACGAGGACAGGAAATGCCAAAGTATTTTTTTACACTGCTCTATGTAGGGATTTTGCAGGTATTATATCTTTGTAAATGATTTACTGAATCCTACACAGAAATTGCAGGAAACAGAGTTCTATCTGCTCTTAAGATTCGATTGCAGGAATTGATAGGAAGTTGAAAGAAAGCTGTGAGTCAGCTGTGAAAAGTGGTGTGGAAGCAAAGGTCTTTTACATCAGCAATCCCATAACACCAAGGGCTCTGCACTGTTTTAGTTAGACTGTGCAGATGTCAGAATATATGATTCTAATACAATTTAGCATGGCCAAAACTGAGGTGAGTCACACTGACATCCAGTCTGGTTTACTCACACTCCAATTTTAAGTTCTGTCATGGCTGTCAAAACCTTACCATTGCATTAAAGGATGCAGGTTCTTCTGCTGCATGCATTAAGGAGATGAAGAAAACAGAAACTTAAATTTGAGCAATTGCTCTGTTGTCACTAAGAACAAAATGGATATAAGTAATAAAAACCTCTTAAATGTATGCTAGAGAAAATTCTTCCTGGTCAGACACACTTAGTGAACATGGCTGTGTCCTGGTCAGTGTAAATACAGCCAATCATCCATTTGGGCATGTCCTTAAAAACTGCACATGGACTGCACAGTCCTGTTAGGATACCTGCATTTGTACTGCAGTGTGAAATACAAGACCGGGTGCTGGGCAGGGGGAAACTTGTTGCTTCCTCTGAGTGCAGTAAGGAGAGTTTTAGGGAAACTGCCATCAGCAGAAAGATGAAA
>NW_027635833.1:52182-72563 GCF_903797595.1 Erithacus rubecula
AAAATATAAATATCCATTTTTATATCCTGATAAAAAATAATTCTGGAAAGTTTAATATTTTGTTATGTTTATGTACTAAAAATAGAGTGCATATTAAGTGTAATTATCTGTTGTGAAAGGTACTAATGCTATTAGTCCATTTATGTCCAGAAAGATTTCCATAAAGTAGACATATTTATAACATATATGACATTGACATAGATATACTATAGTCATTATAGATTACTATAAATGCATAACATATATAATATATCGTATGTATATAATGTATTATGTATGATCATATTATTTTCATAAACAAGTAAGGCCACATCTAGGGTCACTATCTGTTGAGACCCATAGTAGTGCTCTATAGTTAGTGCATTTCTGAGTGGAGAGATGGAAACTGCTTTGATCTTGTTTCAATAAAGTACAATTGATCAGAATCAGGATTGTGCCAGACGTTATTGATCTCAGCCAGATTGATTGTGTTGGTAAGAGTCACATGCTGTGAATCTGGGCTGCAGGAGTTGCCCGCCTGAAATCACCAAAGTGACACTGCTGAACGGTTCTAAGCAGAAATTAAGCCCAGCTGCCCGCAGACCCCTGTGATGACAGAATCACAGAATGGCTTGGCTTGGAAGGCTCCTCAGAAATTGCCTCGTCCCAGCCCTGCTGCCGAGGACAGGGACACCTTGCCTGGGCCAGGATGCTGCAAGCGCCTCCCAGGCTGGGCTGGAGCACAGCCAGGGACGGGGCAGCCACAGCTGCTGTGGGCAGCGGTGGGCCAGGGCTCAGCAGCCCAGAGGGCAGAATGTCCTGCCCGCCTCCAGCCCAAGGCCTCCCTGTGCCACTGGGGAGCCGCCGCCCTGGCGCTGTCCCTGCAGGCCCTTGCACACAGCCCCTGTGCATGGCTGTGCTGGGCCCGTGCAGGGGCTGCCAGGCTGCGGGAAGGTGTCCCTGGAGAAGGCTGGCACAGCCCTGGGCCAGCAGTGCCACCGTGAGGGCAGCACGCGGGGCCTGGCACGGCCGTCGGGGCGCCAGGCCACAGGGCACAGGGCGCCCGGGCCCTGGCAGCTGGAGCAGGAGCTCTGCAGCGTGGGCGGCACAGAGCCGTGGGCTCCCGCAGCTCTGAGCCCTCACGGCTGAGGCAGCTGCCCAGGCACGGCCGGCTGGGGACACGCGGCCACCCCGGGGCCACCCGCACGGGGACCCTGCTCTGGGGCCAGGCCAGGCCGCAGCAGGGAGCAGCCATGGGGCTGTGCCCGGGGAGGGAACGGCTCTGCCCAGGGACAGGGCTCTGCCAGCAGGGCAGCACGGACAGCAGGGCGCAGGACAGCAGTCACTGGCAGCTGCCCTGGGACAGTCCTGGCAGACACACGGAACACGGGGCTGGCAGGAGGCATCATCCTCACTGTGCCCACCTGAACACAGGGACATAAGGCACAGTGGGAATGGGGACACAGTAGACACCTCTCCTCTGGGAATATCCCCCCTTCCCTGGGGCCCTGACAGAACACAGGGGATGGGGCTGTGCAAGGGGAACCCAAGGATTGATGAGGAGGACAATGCCAATGTTACATCTGCCCACACTCTGCACCCAAACTGCTCCATGGAGGAGAAAACTAGAGGAGTCCTTGCCACAGCGGATTCCTTCTGAAGGAAAATGTTCTGTATTCCTGCACATGGGTGTCCTTTCTGGACTGCTACTCAAGTGCTGCTCCTGCTCTCCAGGCTATTGAGTATCTGCACAACAGAAGCAATGAAGCAAAGAGCAAAGGCCAGGAGAGCTCGAGTTGAGGCCAGGAGAGCTGAAGCAGAGGATATGAGAACTCATGCAGCGACTTGCAGGGGGAAGTAGGAAAGAGAGGCAGAAGGAATTTTGCTAAATAATAACTAGCTAGCCAGAGTAAATGGGGTGGTAAAGGCCAGAAATTAGGAAGAAGGCAGCAAACTTCAGGCAAATGATCAAGAAAAAGACCACAAAGAGGAAGAAAACCATCTTTCTTGCTCTTTCTATAACATGTGCTCTTCCAGAATCTAGACTGTGAAAATTCTTGTTGAACTCAACCAGCCCTACTGTGGTGAAATGGTTCTGGTTCGAACTTAAGCCAATTTACACTCAGCCTCTCTGCTCCCTGAAGAGCAGAGAAACAATTGGGCAAAGGGAGGTGGAAGTGAGACCATGCTGCCAGTCTTCTGAAAACTAGAAGAAGCTCCTTCAGGAACAGTTCCTGAAGTCAGCACACTCTGTTTGTGACAGCGGCACCAGCAACAAGCAAGTGTAACCTGAGCAAAGCACTTTATTTCTGTGACACCTGGAGGCGTTATCACTGAGCAATACTTTGATCTACCAGATGGGAGCAAAATGAAGTGATGCCACTTGTTTTCAGGAGATTTCCTCACTCCAAGCTCTCCTAGCTCACCCCAGCCCACCTGTGACATCCAGCTCTGTCTCAGATTCCCATCCCAGCCAAGCAGCTGTGGAGCTAAAATCTACCTTGAAAAACAACTGAAATAAACTCAAGCTGAAGAAGAAACTTTCTTTTGTGGCAGACAGAGAGGTTTGGCCAGACAGCAGAGCCCTCTTCAGTCCAGTGAGCGGTAGTGAAGAGCTGGTTGAACCAATGTGACCTTGCAAACACTGCCAAGCTCCCAGTTGGGCCAAACTGGAGTTTATCTGGTATAAATTGGGTGCAGCAGGCACCAGGATCTTCCAGACAAATGCACCCAGTCATTGCAGGTTTCACTGTTGGTAGAAGACAAGGATCAATCAAAGCCAGAGAGTGGGAAATGCAGAAATACATCACATATTTACAGATAGAAACTCTTGGAACAAGGATTTTTGCATTGAGAAATTTGGGGTGGAGAGGAAAAAGAGGGAGGAAAGGGAGGAAACTCACACTCTAAAACTAAAAAAAAAAAAAAAAATTAAAGTGATATGGCAAAATCATGTGACAAGGTAGTTTCTCTTGCAAACAGGTGCACAGCAGTTTTAGAAATATTAAATCTCAAGACGTTTGCATTGCACAATAGATGGCAGCCAGAAAGCATGTTGATGTTTTTTGGCAGTGTTTTGTATGTCATGGTATTTTTTTTTCTTTAAAGCTTCCATCAGCAGGAGGCAAAGCTTTGCCAAGGAAAAGGAATCAAATCTGGATGCAGCAAGTCTCACATTCAGACAGAGGCTCCCTGCCAGATGCTACGGGGCCAAATCGGAAACAACCACACTGAGTTCATTGTGAAAACTGCATAATCAAAAGCCTGCAAAAAGGCCAAAAGAAAAAAAAAAATAATCTGTTTAATACTTAGCTAAATTCTCAACTCTTGAAGTAGATTTGAGGAAAAATTCATCATAATCCCCTCTCCCTTTTGAGGAATTCCTCCCTGTACATGAGGTGTCCATGAGATGGCAGGAGTGCACTGTCCTCCAGAGGTTGAAGGACTGTCACAATGGTGACATTTCCACACTGAGAATCTCACTCTGGCTGTGGGCACTGCAGACAAAACACTGATTTATCTTTCTGTTTATTGCTCATGGAAAGAGATAAGGAAGTGGCATCAATGGACACATCTTCAGAGAAGAAATTGCCTGGTGCAGTTTCTGGTTGACAGAATCCTGCTCAGTGCAGACCCTGGATCTACAAACTCATCCCAGGCCGTGCACAGGAATTTGTGACCAGGCACTGCAAAACTGGAAGAAAAGGATTCAGACATCTGCCAGAAAGAAATCTGGAAGATGGGATTTAGAAATGTTATGGGCTGATGTTTGGATTGGCTCCTCTCCTTGCTTCCCCCGTGCAGCTGCCGGTCCCTCCCTCGGATGGTTTTATCTAGGCTGGTGTTTTCCGGCTCTCTCTCTCTTGCTGCGCTTCGGCTGTGGGCTGTGTCTTGCTCTCTGCCGTCTGCTCAGCTGTAACCCCCTCCCCTGGCTGCTTTGGCCGTTTTTTTTCCTTTTCCCCAGCTGTTTTGTCTGTGCCCCTGTGTTAGCTTGTCTTAAGTTTGCTTTTGCTTGTCTTGAGCTCGCTTTGGTTCGTCTTAGGCTTGCTTTGGGCCTGCTCCCGGCTGCCCTTCCCCCTCTCTCCCTTCTCCCTGCTCCAGAAATTTGCACCGACTCCAAAGGACAAAAATCTAAACTTCAGAGGCCGCTGCTGGAGGTCGGCTTAAAAGGCTCTGCCACTCTCCCCGGCAAAGACCAGCTGGGTTTGTCTCATCTAGGTTTGGGTTGGGGAGTGTTTCTTTTGTATTTTTGTTAATAAAAAAGTTTTTTCCATTTTCACCTAAAAAACAATTCTTTCTAAGCTCAGTAAAAGAAAGAATTGTGAAAAAGAAAAGGGGGGGGGGGGGCCTTTAAAGCTCTTTTTCCCCAAATTTGTCCTAAACTTGGACAAGAAATCACAGCCCTTGTATTTATGGCTGGGGATGACTGTGGAAACAAACCCTCGGGGGTGTCCCAGTTTTCAGCTCTTTTTATCATCCCAAGTTCTCCACACAACTGGGGCACAGCTGTGAGCCTGCCCCTGGTCAGACAGGATCCACAGCAGTACAAGTTCTGTGAGCTGGGCCAAGGGATGGGCTGGCAAGTTGTGCAAGTGCTTCCCTGAGCCAGGCTGCAGAAGCAACATCCCAGCAAGAGATGGATGCTTGTGTCTGAAGAGATCTCAGCTGCCTCAAGAGAGCAGGTTGAATGATGGGGCTACTCTTTTCATGCTCCTGGTCTTGAGCCAGGATATCTTCCAATTTTTTGTCCACACTGCCTGGACAGGAAAGCAAGAAGAATCAGAATGGTTTGGGTGGGAAGAGATTTTAAAGATCACCAAGTCCCAACCCCACTTCCATGAAGCACTCCATCAGCCTCACACTGGATCTTCTCTAGCAGAGGGCATAACTGGAATGTTACAGCCCACATCTCTTCCCACTGATCCTCTCACTGCATCCACCCTGGGGGAGCAGAACTGGAGCAGTTTTGCTGTGCTGGGAGCTCCCTGTGCACCTGGGAGCTCTCACCTGCAGGCACTGCTTTGATGGAACAGGTCTGCCTTGTACTGAGCAGGGGAGGGGGGCTTAGGAGCTGCTGAGGGACACCCCAAAGTGTCACTTGATCTGTATATTCTAGTACAACAAAGACCTGTTCCCTTTCCAGTGTCCCATCCCTCAGCAAGCCAGGCATTCCCAGTGACATCACTGGAGCCTGCAAACAGCTCTGCTGGAGGCAGACACTGCCCTCTGTAATGAGCAAGAGATGATGTTGGTTAACTTTTCTCAATGCATCCTTTCAGTTTCTTCTAGATGTGGTACTTGGGGACATGGGTTAGTGGTGGCCTTGGCAGTACTGGGGGAACCGTGGGCCTCGATCTTAGAGGGCTTTTCAAACTTAAATGATTCTATGATTCTTTCCTTTAAAATTTTCAAAGCTTTCCTGGCTTTCAGATTCTGCAGTTCATAATCCCTGATGTGATCTGTGAAATCACTTTCCTATTTTTTAATTCCCTCCTTCTCCTGCATGGGACATCAGGTGGTATTCCAACTCCTAGCTGCAAAACCAGTCTCACATCAAGACATACAGAACCAATGAATTCTGTTGCAAAGGTGGATCACCTCCAGAAGCTGAAGTTCATCTGCATCCATGGCAGTTGATGGTTATGGACAATGCTCTGAAAGCACTGGGACAGAAACAGTATGGATCTCTCAGTGTCATACCTGATTAGGAAAAGATTCTTCCCTGTGGGGGTGTTTTTTCACCTAGTACAGGGTGCCCAGAGAAGCTGTGTCTGCCCCATCTCTGAAAATGCTCAATGCCAGGCTGGAGCAACCTGGGCTGGTGGGAACTGTCCCTGCCTGTGGCAGAGGGTTGGAATGAGATGGTTTTTAAAGTCCCTTTCAACTCAAACCATCCCATGATTCTATGACCTGGCTCCTGATAGTCCATAAAACCCCAGAGACAACAAGGGGATGTCATTGGGATACAAAAGCTTTGAAGATAAGGGCAGAATTGGGTGGGAATTGTCCCTTCCTCCTGAGGACTGTACCATTCCAATGTTAGTGTCCCATTCCCAAACTACATGCAAATCCACAGGTCTTGGCACTCTACTTGAGTGCTGATCTTGAACCCTCAGCCTGACTTGAATCACTGCTTCTGTCTCCAGTCCACACGGGGGAACGGCCCTACGAGTGTGGGGAGTGTGGGAAGAGATTCAGGCAGAGCTCAAACCTGATGGAGCACCAGAGAATCCACACTGGGGGGAGACTCTACGAGTGTGATAAATGCAGGAAGAGGTTTCAGACCAGCTCTCATCTCATTGAGCACTATCGTGTTCACTGGGATGAGAGACCCTTCTGCTGCTTCGGCTGCGGGAAGGGAGTCAAGCACAGCTCTGCTTTCAGCACCCACCGGCTCATCCACACTGGGGAGAGACCCTACGAGTGTCCTGTGTGTGGGAAGAGCTTCAGGCACAGCTCTCACTTGACCAGACACCAGCAGAGTCTCCACTGAGGGAAGCCCTGCGAGTGCCCTGAGTGCAGGAAGAGTTTCGTGTGCTGCTGCAGCTCCATCCCCATGGCAGGATCCGCGCTGGATGATCCCCAGGGACCCCCGGTGGGCAGAGCCCCCCTGAGCCCTGGTGCTGCTGATCCGTGTTGGGAAGACACCTGGCTGGGGGCTGCACATCCTCTTGGCTCCCTTTGGCCTGGATTTTTTTTGCATTTCTCTTCGTCCTTCCCAAATACCGACATCCAGGTAAAGATGAAGATGTTGAATAATCACATGGTTGGGCACATGGGAGCATATTCCAGGGGATGTGAGGGATGCTGGGTTCCAGAGACTTGAGGGTTTCAGGGAGGGACTTGGGGGTTGCTCAGGGCTTTAGGAACCCCAGCCCCAGCGGCTGTGGCTGTGCTGGGAGACCCTGGCGGAGGTTCTGGAGCAGCTGATGAACAACCCCCTGCCCTGACACTGTCCCTATGTCCCCCTCTCCCAGCTCCTGCTGTCCCCTGTCCAGGATCCCCCTCTCCTCGCTGTCAGTCCCTTTGCCCCTGGCCCGTTCCCATCTCACCCCACTGTCACTCCTGTCCTGCTCTCATCCCAGTGCAAATCCCATTCCTGGTTTCATTCCCTGTCCATGTCTCATATTCTTTGCCCGGTTTCCATTCACATATTCCCAGTCCCATATTCTGTGTTCTGTTTCCCTTTTTGTATTCCCAGTGCTACTCCCATTCCCATAATTCAATTTCTGTATTTCCAGTCCCCTTCCCATATCCTCATTGCGAATCCTGTTACCATATTCCCATTTCCATTCCCTGTCCTATGTTGTTAATCCCCATCCCATATCATCTCCCCAGTTATTATTTCCATATTCCTGGTTCCTCTTTTCGCTCCTGTTCCCATGTCCCTGTCCCCATTCCCAGTTCCATTCCCTGTGTCTCTCCTCATTTCCAGTAGTTGGAATGTGTAACACAGAAGCCTCTTTGAGTCCCTCCAAGAGAGAACAGAATGCAAGAATAAAATTAAAAACATTTTCAGAAATAAAGTATACTAAGCCACACCAACATGAAATAGATCTCGAAGGTTTAGTTTAAGAAGTATAAATATTAAGTTGCATAAATAGGAAGTAGAAGTATAAATCATAGTGTGAAATACATAGAAGTATGTTTTAAATGCCCTAAGAAGGAAAAGTCATAGAATCTTATGTAAAAAACAAGCTGCAGTGGGAGCTTAAAAAGAGTTCCAGACAAAATAAAAATAGATTAAAAATATATTTTATATTCTTCAGATAGAATAGATAGGCAATGTGCACAAGTTAGACGTAAGCTTTTGTATTAGAAAACCAGAATTCTAATAGGTTTAGGAGAAATGCTTCAGGTTCCTGTTTTTTGATCATTGGGAAATTTGTCAATAAAAATCCATGTATTGGATCCAGAGCTCTCTCACTCCTCTCTTGTCACTCTCTCTTCTTCCTCCACCATCATCATCACCACTACGAGCACGTGAGAGAAGAAGAAGAGGAAGATGAAGAAAAGAACAGAAGAAGAAAGGCCAGGGAGCATCTGCCTCTGGAGACTCTGCACCAGCCGCAGCTTCCACCTCTTGCAGCAGAGAGCTGCTCCTGCTTCCATCGGGACTTTATGGCAGAGAGATTGAACAGGGACTGGAGAGCCTTGGGCTCTTTGCCTTTGGAGCCTGACGTGCCTTCACAAGAAACAACTTTACAGCAGCCAGCAACTGCTCTGCTCTGGGAAGATCTAAAGCCATAAACAATCCTGACACCCAGTCCCTGTCTCTGTCCCTATTCCCATTCCCTGTCCCCATTCCCCATCCCATTCTCAGTCTTGGTCTCGATCCTGTAGTTCCAGACCCTGTCCCTTATTCCTTGTTCCCTTCACGCTCTCAGTCTTGTATTCCAGCTCCCTGTCCCCATTCTATCAGCCAAATTCCTGGTCCCTGTCTTCTTTTCGGTTCCATTTCCACACCTGGTCCCATTCTCAGTCCCACTGCATTATTCCCATTGGCATTCCCGGTCCCTGAACACATTCACTGTCCCTGTTCCTTTTCCTAGTCCCATTCCCAATTCCGTTCCCTATCCCTGTCTTATATTCCAGGTCTTGGTCCTTGTCGAGGTCCCTGTCCCCATGACAAGTGCAGAATTCCCAGTCCCTGACCGCATTCCCATTCCCTGTCCCGATTCCTGGTCCCTGCCCCATTCTAGGTCTGCATTGTTATAAATTTATCTGTAATAAATTGATCAACTCCAATAAATGGAATCAATAAAGAATTTATTGAGCAAGCAGCAATAAGCAAATCAGCGCTGGGGTCCGGGGAGTCTCCGCTCCACCAGCGGCGCGCACCCCACTCCGTGTCAGTCCCTCTGTTATTTTCATCTTCTCCCGTGTCCGTGCCTTTCAGCATCTTCTCACGTTCTTTCTGTGTTTGCACAGCCAGTTGCTGGGGTCTCCTCCTGGCTCCTGGTGGTTGTGGGGAGGAAGGCCGTGGTCTTCTTCTCTTAGCCATTGGTTGACTTTTTCCTATCTGTTTTGCAAGCATCCACAAACTGGGCACATACAGATGTTTGTGGCTATTTGAGATATAATCTTTCAGCTAGCTTAAGCAAGTTTCAGTGGTCTTTTGGCCGTGTTCCCTAACTTAGCAATGTTTGATTAGCAAAGTCTTACATGTACTCTGTTACAATTTCCCCTTTTTATCATTTTTGCTGATCAAATCTTTGCAATTCTGCGTGGCTCAGTTCTAACCCTTCGTCCTGTATAGGCTCATACTGTGCTCTTACCAACATTAAGTGCAGGGCTTCCAGCTTTCTTTTGACTATTGTAATGATTTTGTTAAAAATACATGGTCCAAAAATCAACACTAAAATCACCAATATTAGGGGTCCTGCAATAGTGGACAGTAGGGTAGTTAGCCATGGAGAATGGTTAAACCAGGACTCATACCAGCTCTGCTGCAGTTCTCTTTCTTTTTTTTTGTTTCTCTAGGCTCTCCCAGAGTTAGTCATGGTATCCCTAACAACTCCAGTATGGTCTGCATAAACACAACACTGTTCCCCTAGTGCAGCACATAATCCTCCTTGTTGTAAAAACATAAGGTCAAGTCCCCTATGGTTTTGCAATACTACTTCTGACAGCGATCTTAACCATTTTTCTAATGCACTGATTGATTTTTCAATTGGAATTACGTCCTTATCTACAGCTATTCCGAGTGATTGAAACTTTTGGTTCTGCTGCACAAGTGAGGTTATCCCTGTCCCTGCACCTGCAATTCCTACAGCCATCAGGGTGGCTATAGTCAAAGTGATAAATGGTTCTCGTTTTTGTAAATGATGGTTTGGAGAGTTCTGATTATCATACACAAATTCTTCAGGGTGGTATGTGATTCTGGGAATAATCATCACTTGTCCTGTTTGGATTATTCCCCCGCTGCATTCTCTCTTGGGAGGTATACATTTTTTTGGTTTCCATTCTACACTAAGAGCTTTATTTCTTCCTGCTCCTGGATTCCAGTGTGATGCAATTGTTTCACATCCCCAGTGTGCACAATAATACTGTCCAGGGCTATTACAATACCCTCGTCCAGGGTTGGAGCTAGGACAGAAATAGAATCCTTTCAGATTTGAGCAAGGGCCTATGGGCACTATTTGGCACAGAGTGATCGTGAAACTAGGTGCTCCAGGAGTTGTAATAGTCTGTATCACATGTTGATCTTCCTATCTAATTAAGCACCACTTAAATGGTTGATGGAGGTTACCTGCGCTCCCTTTTCCCATATGCAGCCTAAAATGATTATCAAATACATAAAGTAAAAGAAAAGTGGTGGATTCCTTTTCTTAATTAAAATTCCCCTTGCTGGTTCCTGTAATGCTGTAATTTTGACCTCGGTTTCTGTGCCTCCCTTAGGTGAAAGGCTGGGGGATTTTGTGGTCGGGGTCCATAGGATGTGTTTATGCTGACCCCTGGGGCTTTCCAGCATTCTCCCCTTCCTTACATCTCTGCCTCCTTCGCCTACACGTTTTCCTTAAGCAAGTTTCAGTGGTCTTTTGGCCGTGTTCCCTAATTTAGGAAGGTTTGATTAGCAAAGCCTTACACATACTCTGTTACACCGGGAGTGATTGCGACTGTACTGGGGGCAACTGGGAGAACTGGGAACACACTGGACAAAAGCTGGAGGAACTGGCAGCAACTGGGACCCTGCTGGGGGCAAATTGTATCATCATGGGGAATGACTGGGAATGACTGGGTTCATACTGGGAAGCAACAGGGATCCCGCAGGCACCGAGGGGGAGTGACCAGGATCATACTGGGAGCGACCGGGCTCATACTGGGAGCAGCCATTCCCGGCACCGGGACCCCCGAACCCCTTTGCGGCCATCGCGCCCCTCCAGCCCCAGCACCCCCGCCGGGGTCCCGGCAATCCCAGGGGTCCCTCCCCCCTCTCGGGGTCCCGCTTTGGGGTTCTGGGGCTCTCCTCTCTCTGGGGTCCCGCTCAGGGAAGCCGCGGCTCTCCCGGGGCTCCCCCAATCCGGTGTCCCCCCGCCGATGCCGCCGGCCCCGCGCGGTCCCCACGGGCCCCGGCAGAGCTCGCAGGGCCCGGCCCGGGAAGCCCAACCCCCATTGCGGGGAGACCCGCATCCCCCCGCCCCCGCCGGGGCTCTGCCGCCACCGGGACCCCCAAAAACACCTCCCGGGGACCCCCCGATGTCCCCCCGAGGGGCATCTGCGGCTCGGCTCTGGAGCGCTGAAAGCTCCAAACATCCCCCCCAAAACACCCCAAACCCAGGGACCCCCCCGGGATATTTGGGGCGAGCTCCCCCTCCCAGGGCACCTGGGATGTGGGGCGATGGTCCCGGGGGGCTGCGAGTTCAGGGAGCTTTGTGTTAGCGTGGTTGATTCGCTCCTTCTCTCCTCCTGCTTCTGCTGCTGTTTCCCCCCTCCTCCTCCTCCCCCGTTCCAAGCAGGGAGGGGATGGGTCAAGGGAAGGGCGGGAACTGTGAGGGGAAAGGGGCGGGGCCAATGGGCCACACAGTCCTGAAAGGGCCTGGTTTGGCCTAAAATCACCCGAAAGGGCCTCAAATGTAGCCTAAATCCACCAGGTTTGGCCTAAAATCAGCCAAAGGGTTCTCAAATCCACACCAAAGGGGTTTAAAATCCTGAAAATGTACTTAACATTGTCCAAATGGTGCCTAAAATCCAAGCTAAAACTGCCCAGTTTATCCTAAAATCACCCAAACAGGCCTAAAATCTTTGGTATGGAGACTGAGACCAAAATGGGCTCCAGAACTGGCACTGGGACCAAGACTGAAACCAGCACCAACACTGGGACCAGCACCGGGAGAATTCTGGGACTGGGAGCGGCACAACTCCGGGACTGAGACTGAGAGCGGCACCAGAACCAGCACTGAGACTGAGACTGGCACTATGAGCACTCTGGGACCAGCACCAGAACCAGCACCGAGACTGAGATTGGCACTATGAGCACTCTGGGACCAGCACCAGACCAGCACCGAGACTGAGATTGGCACCATGAGAACTCTGGAACCAGCACTGGCACCAGAACGCAGCACTGGGACCAGAACCACTCTGAGACTGTGACTGAGACCAAGACTGAAACAGAACCAGCACCGAGACTGGTACCCATATAGGACTGAGACTGAGACCAATACCAGCTCTGCTCTGGGATTGAGAATCAACACCAGGATCAGATTCAGCACCAGGAGCGCTCCAGGACTGCTCCAAGACTGGGACTGACACCGGGGAGCACTCTGGGACCTCCGTGTTCACTCCGGGGAGTTTTGGCTGCGCTCCCGAAACGGGACTGGGAGGGACCCCTGGGTGGGGCAGGGCCCATCGGTTCACATTGTCCTGGTGCAGCCAGAACGGTCCATATGGTCCCAGTTTGTACAATCCCAGTCCACGTGTTCCCAGTTTGTACAATCCCAGTCTGTATGTTCCCAGTTTGTACAATCCCGGTCCATATGGTGCCAGTTTGTACAATCCCAGTCCATGTGTTCCCAGTTTGTACAATCCTGGTCCATATGGTCCCAGTTTGTACAATCCCAGTCCATATGTTCCCAATTTGTACAATCCGAGTCCGTGTGTTCCCAGTTGTTTCCCGCTGTTTCCAGGGAATTGTTTTGATTTCAACCTTCACCCCAAACTGAGGGGGTCAAAACCCCCCAATCCCCAAACTTTGGGGTTTGAAGTATGTGGGGTGTCCAACCCCTCTGATCCCAAAATTTGGCTTAAATGCCCCTGATCCCCAAATTCTGGGGTCAAACCCTCTGATCCCAAACCCTGCTGTGTCACCCCCCCCCCCCCCAAACTTTAGGATCAAACCTCACCCTTCCCCAAACTTTGGGGTCAAACCCACCAGACCCAAACCACTCCAGCCCTGAGGGACAGAGCTGGGTTCATTTGGGGTTGATTTAAGGTTGATTTGGGATTCATTTGGGGTGGGGGCAGCTCCTGGTGCAATATCTGCAGAGACCCTGGGTAAGATGCTGGGAAAAACCCCCAAAACCCCAGTGGAATCCCAAAAACACCTGGGGAAACCTAAAAAGGGGGTTTGGGGTGGGAAAAGGAGATTTTGGGATGAAAAAGCAGATTTGGAGGGAGGAAAGGGGGATTTGGGGTGGGGATTGAGGATTTTGGGTGGGAAAAAGGATTTGGGGTAGACAGGAAAGGACCTTGGGTGGTAGAAGGGGATTTGGGGTGGGAAAAGGAGATTTTGGGGTGGGAAGATGGATTTGGGATGCACAAAAGATTTGGGCTGTGAAAAGGCATATTTGGGGTCTTAAAAGGACATTAGCTTGAAATTGGATTAGAAATCCAAGTTGCTCAATTCCAAGAGGTTGGAATTCCAGGTCTACAAAGAAGTTTGAGCTTATTTTGGGGTCTCGACCTGGCAAATTAATTCCTGGATCTTTCCCATAACAACAAATCTGGGAATGAACCAAGGCAGGGGGTAAGGTAGGATAAAGTCAGAAGACATCTGAAAAATATGAAGCCAATGAGTCAGGAGAGCAGAGGAGCAGAAAAGCACAAGAGGAGAAAAGAGCAGAAGAGCAGAAAAGCCTCACTGCTGCCTTGGGCAAGTTCAATTCTGCTCCTGCCTGTGCCACTGGGTCCCTGCTGATGTCTCTGAGGATTCATCCCAAGTCCTGAATTCCTCATTTCCACAGGCCAAACCAATCATGGTTGCCACAATGTTGAAATCCAGAACTTCAATCAGAACTTCAGCCTGTTCTTGGATGTTGGTATCAGCGATAAGAAGGCTGAAAAACAAAACTCAAAGGCTCTTAGAAATGGAAAAATCAAATTTCTGAATGTTCTGTGACAGTGGAGTTCATCCAAAGGCTGGATATGATGTTCTTGGGGGTGTTTTAAAACAAGGGTGTTGCACCCTCTCCTTCCAGCAGGCCACAAAGAGTTAAAAATCCATTTTTTGGAGCCCCTGTGAGGCCACCTTACCACAGGAAAGGCAATGAGGAAACTGATATCCCATATCTGCAGGGCAGGCTCTGGGTTGTGCAACAAGCAAAGCTGAGCACAGAGCTGAACTCCTCACTATTTGTGTGCAGCCCCATCCTGTGCTGGAAACAGCAGCTAAGGGAAAAAAAAAAAAAAAAAAAAAAAAAAAAAAAAAAACAAAAAAGAAAAAAAAATTAAAAAACCAACTGTTAAAGCTGTCATGAGGAGCACAAAAAGGCCAGAAACAAAAGTTGCACAAGTGTCTGAAAATGTCCAATTTCTGAGCCTTGACTTTGCAACCTTAATAAAGTTCTTTTAATTACCAAGAGTTTGTTTGTTTGCTTGTTTGCTTGTTTGTTTGTTTGAGGAGGGTGATTGCTTTCAGTCATGCAAGCAGATCAGCAGCTCATCCTTCCCTGAATGGATTCTTTCCAAAGTAGCAGATGATCCTGCCTGCCTGGCTTGGGATCACATAAAACAGGGACAAGGACCTGGCCCACAGGGAGGTGGAACCCCACACTGCATCCCTATGCTTAAACCTCTCCTTCCTCACACTCTGTTATCCCAAAAAGTCCAAACTTTGCTCTGTGCTGCTTGGAACAGGCCCAAATATGACCAAGGAGTTTGTGAGGAGTAAATTGTCCTGGTTTGAAGGACAGGTGTCTGCCAATAAAGGCAGAAACTTCCCTTTGAAATGGAGATTATTAACCCCCTCCATCCAAATTATTATTATCATTTTGAAATTAAGGGGCTCTCAAGCAAAGAGATGGGAATTAGGAATAACAGTTCTTTCCTAGGAAAATTAAAATAGAAATGCAGTATTACACAGAACAATCCCAACCCTGCCAGAGTCAGAATCCAAGCTGGCACAGTCAGTCAGTCAGGGTGGTGGCAGCAGTCCCATTCCATGGTGCTGCATCCTCCTGCAGGGGCAGATGTGGTTCAGCTGGAGCAGTGCTCCTGGAGAAGGTGCAGTTTCCTCTGAAGCTCCAGGGATGATGTGGAAGGGTCTGGTTTTCCTCTGGAATCCAGTGGAAAGAAGGTGCCTTGGTGTCCAAAATGTCATTTTTTCTCTGGGTAGGAAAGGCTTGGCTCCTGCCCTGGCTGGAGCATCTCCCAGTGGGATGATGGAATTTTATCAGCCATGCCCTGGGACTCAGTGGCCATGAACAGGAGATATCTCCTGGAGGGAGGATGGGCTGTGGGAAGATAAAGATGATTGCCCAGCTGGTTTAAAGATGGCCCATGAGCAGAGAATATGTGCCAGGAGATCAGGGGCACTGCCCCAGCCGGGTCAGCAGATGGGACAGAACACACATTGCTGGACACATCCTGTACTGCAACCCAAGACACTGAGTTTTGCTGGAGTGAATTTCCAAGTGATGGAAAATTTTCCTACTAAAATGTGAGACTCACAACCCAATAGAGATGATCAAACCTTTCTGTCCCAATAAACTAATTACAACAAGCAATTATGAACTGTTTTATCCCTCCACAGATTTCCAGGATCCTGGAATTTGGGCTGGGAGGATCCTTCTTTTAGCAAGTTGCAAAATGAGGCCCTGAGGGTGTGAGATCCTGAATCCAGAACCCTCCCAGTCAAGGAAAAGAGCTCTCAGTTCTCTTCCTGATTTTATTAAAGTTTTTATATATTTTAATATTGTATTATTATTCCCTACCTGGATGAATTGCCTGGAATTTATAGGATATAAATTTCCATTTCTTTTTCTGCCAAGTTAATGATACCCTGCAAACCCCAAAAATACAAAGGGGACAGAAGTTTTGCACAAAAATGAAAATAAATGCTCCACTCTGGAATGTCAGCATTTGCTGAGGACAATCCAAGATGAATTCCAGGCCACATTTTGAATTCCTGTGAAAATTAATGTAGGATTGCAACAGCTCAGCTGCAACTGGGTCTATGCAGAGGAAACTCTAAATTCCAGCCTCTGACTAAATGATGGGATTTAAGGTAAATACAGTTGTGAAAACAAGTTTTTTAAAAGCAGTCTGATTCATTTTGGGTTATTTTTTTCCCCACTTCCAGGCTAGACACAGCACAGGAATAAGGTGGATGTGAGACATCCAAGAAAAAACAGGCAAATTCCAAAGGAGGCAATCGATGAAGGAGATCTATATCTCATTCACATTGTTGAATAAATAATAACAGAGGAGGCCTAAAATTAGATTGGAGAAGAAACCTGACCTAGCCTGAACACAGGCTCCCTGCTGGACTGGAGAGTTGGGGTCTCAGCTGGAGACTTGAGGGATGGCTGGAGAAATCACAAATTTAATTTGGTTTGGATCTTTGCATCTTCAGCATTCTTACATCACCCCATCCTAAAATTTGCTTTCACACAGCTTTTTAAGAGTTTTATACTTTTCTTATTTCCCACAAGGTGGGACTGGAAGTGGTGCTGGTGAGGTTCCACCTGGCTGGGTCTGAGATGTTTGTTCCAGGGAAGGAGGGGATGGTGGTCCTGGAAATCCATCACTTCTGGAGAGAATCAAAAGTTTGAGGTGATTTAGGGGATTTTTTCTGTTTGCAGAAATTAATCTTAATCCCAGATTGGTTTGGGGTGGAATGGACTTTAAAGCTCATCTCATTCCACCCCTGCCATGAGCAGGGACACCTTCCACTGTCCCAGGCTGGTCTGAGTTCCATTTGGACCCTGAGCTAAAGAAAAATGGGAAAATTAGGATTTGAGGCCAAAAGTTGATAAATTCCCTAAAAATCAGTGCTCTCCTGACAGAGGAGAAGAGTTCTGGTTCTGACACTGCAGTAAACTGGAGCTGAAATCCCTGCTCCTAATTCATAGAAGGGCATGAAATTTAATTCCCTCCCCCTGCAGCCAGGAAGGGATGACTGATGTCTAAAATGCTTGGGAATGTTATCTTCAAAGTCTCCAAAATAACAAAGTTCACCTTTGCAACGATATTCCCTTTATTTTCATTTGTTTGACATGATCTGCTGAGTTTGACCCCAACTTCCAAACCAATTCAGATCCAGGGAGAATGTTCAGGAGTTTTTTTTTCTGAAAATACCATCTGGTCTGTATGGAATATTGAAGCCTAAAGTTATCCATGTTCCACGTGTCCCATAGACAGAGCTTTTCAAATGCTGGCTTTTTATAAATCCTTTTATTGATATGAATCAATAATGACCAAACTTTTGGAGAAAGAGCAGTAAATACAACCATCAATCCCACTTCAATAGAATTGCCCAGAAGGTCAAATCACTTTGTCTCTGTCTGAGTGAAGAGGATGGAGAAAAAAATATTTCAAGTGGGGAAGGGACCTTTGGAAAGGATGGATTTAAAATCATGGAGTCATGGAATGGTTTGGGTTGGAATGAACCTTAAAGATCTTCCCAAAATCCTGAGCTTTTCCCACCTTCTGGCAGCTTTAAATCTTGCTGCTCCTTTTGCAAAACCATTCCCATTTACAAGAATTGGTAATTGCTGAGTTTCCCATAATTTGGAAATGCCAATCTGCTTCATCCTGCTTTTCCTTTGGAGTGGGAAAAGCATCTCAGTGCTGAATGTGGAGTCAGCAGCTGGACAGAGCTCACAGCAGGGGCAGCTCCCTGGGCTCTGAGGAAATATTATGGGAAACAACAAGTCCTGGGCCAGAAATCTGGGAGAAGGATTAGGAGAAATCAAGGGAAAATTGTGGTTGAGAAAGTCGGAAAAAAACAAAAGCTAAACCCAAAAGAGACTTCAGGGTTTAATAAGCTTAGGAATTTCCTGATGCAAAAATATGGAATTATTCATAAAACTGAAAAAATAAATTCCTTTAGGAAGAAGAAACACCTCAAAACAAGTTTTTGGTGTCTGGACAGAAACAGGAATTATACAAATAATAATTTGGAAGAGCAAATAGTAATTTGATGAGCAGCACCACTCACACAGAGGCAGAGAGAGATAATTTCTAAGCAGGTATCTGCTTCCTCTGGCTGAAGGACTTTAGATGGCTTATAATGGATTGCTAAAATGTGTGGCACGCTCATTACTGTCAAAATGAGTGGATAACTCTCAAGCAGCACAGATATTTTATTTATGAGTGAATAAAAGAATTTTATAGCTGCCTATCACCCATCTCCAATGCTGCAATGGAGTAAGATCAATTCAAAGTTAAAACAAAAAAAAAAATGGAGGGAGAGAAAATTATTTTTTTCTGTTTTGCTTTGGTTATTATTTTTGTTCTTTGATAAGTCTGTGCTTTGATTTGGAGCTTTTGACTTTGATTGCTGCTTGGGCTGAAAGGCAAATTGAAGTGAAGCAGCCAGGCTTTAATAAAGAGATGTGCAGCGTCTCTGATGCATTTGAGGGAACCTTTGCTGCCTGTGGTTTTGTATATGGTTATGGTAAATAACCCTCACGCTGATTTCTGTGGTCTGCCCTTTGCTGTGGGTACTTGACCACCAGAGACTCGTTGAACCCAAATAACCCAACCCCATAGCCAGCCTCCAAGAGCCAGCACCCCAATAAATCCTGAGGAAACAGCGATGCCCCCGCCGAGGAGAAGCTGAATTTGGGGAACAGCCCTGACAAAGGCCAGCTTTGTGTTCCTGGGGGTTGTCACTGCAAAATCCCCCTTTCCCCATGGCTGCTTCCTGCCAGCAATCCCAATAAATGAGCCCAAGAGGGAGACAGGATGACAGGGCTGAGGCTGGCTGTCCCTCCTGGGGGAGCAGCCCTGACGGGGGGCACTGAACCCGAACTGACGCAGCCTCAGCCCCAGGGCCCAGCAGGATCTGCACTTTCCCTCCAGCAATTCCTGCTGGGCTTGCTCCCAAAAAAAGCAAATTAAAGCAGGTGGTGAAGCTCCCACAGAATATTCGGTTTAAGGTGGAAAATTCTTTGTGGGTTCTGCTGAGCTCTGCCAAAAAAAGATCCTCCCTCATACATCCTTCCTGTAAATATGCTCCATAAAATACATACATATATATATATATATATATATATATATATATATATATATATATATACACACATATATATTTAGGCAATTTCCCCTGTAAATATGCTTCATCATATATATATATATTTAGGCATATTTTCCCTGTAAATATGCTGCATAAAATACATATATATTTAGGTATATTCCCCCTGTAAATATGCTTCATAAAATATATGTATATTTACGCATATTCCTCCTGCAAATATGCTCCACGTAATATATATATTTAGGCACATTCCCTGTGTAAATATGCTCCATAATATATATATATATATATTTTTTTTTTAGGCACATTCCCCCTGTAAATATGCTCCATAATACATATATATATATATATTTAGGCTCATTCCCCCTTTAAATATCCTCCATAATATATATATTTATTTAGGCAATTCCCCCTGTAAATATGCTCCATAAAATAAATATATTTAGGCACACCCCAACATCATGCTCTATATTCAAGGCTACACATCTGTGCACACACACATATTTATATTTCAGGCCAAAACAACAAGTGAGGAGATTATTTTTTTCCACCCACCAAGGTGAAAAACTGGACGTGCAATAAAAACACAAGCCACATGCAGAGGGTGGGGGGAAATCTCCCTGAAATCTCCTGAACTTTCAGGGGGGGATGTCAGTCAGAGCAGGCACTGAACCACAAAGTCAGAAGCACGACATGAGCAGGAAAAGGAACTCACTGGGCAGAGTGACATTTATGATTCATCTCACTATAAATTTGTGTCCATCTGAAGACAAGATTTTTTTTTTTTTTTCTCTTTTCCTGTGGAAATTTCTCACGTAACATAAAGCTTTGGGGCTTAAAACAGAAGCTAAACTTTACAGCTATGGTTTTTGGAAGTCTGGCTCCCTGCTAAATACAGATGTTTTCCAAGAGGGCAGCTGACTTGTAAAATAAATTCACTGCAGTGAAGGTGTTTGCTGAAAAGCAGAAAATTTTCTGAATCCTGTTTGATGCAAAGGAGGGATGGTGGGGCTCTAGAAACTGCAAGGAAAAATGTCATCTTCTGACACTGCTTTTCTATTTCCATTTTTCCTCTTGCCTAAATGTCACCAGAGTAAATGATATACCTTTTTTAGGAGGTTTAATTGATATCAGAGAACAATACATAACATTGAAAATTGTAGAAATGTAAAATCACGGCATGATTGTCCTTGACTGCAACTTCTTATGTAATTCTAATTGGATATAAATAGATAATCACCCCTGCTGTTTGTCTTTTCTTCGTTTCTTTATTCTTTTCTTTTCTTTTTATTCGTTTTCTTTTCTTTTCTTTCTTTTCTTTTCTTTTTCCTTTTTCTTTTCTTTTCTTTCCCTTCGTTCCTTTTTCCTTTCCTTTCCTTCTCCTTTCCTTTCCTTCCTTTCCTTTCCCTTCCTTTTTCCTTTCCTTTCCTTTCCCTTTTCCCCTTCATTTTAATTTTCCTTTTTTATGCCTTTACCTTTCCTT
>NW_027635832.1:0-72138 GCF_903797595.1 Erithacus rubecula
TAATATTTGTGTATAATTTTATCCTATAATCAGATCTCCCTGAGGTACACAGCAGGTTGTTCCATCCTTCTGCATTATCCACCAAGTACATCCTGGTCCTTGAGCAAAGGCAATCCCACGAATGGGTTTGCCTGTACTCGAGGCAGGATGAATCCACACTGTCTTCCCTAGCAACCCTCTGACATGGGCTACTGGGACTTTGTCTCCGTCTACTACATTAAGGCCTTCAGACTGGGCGGGACCTGCTCGGTTGCTGGAACCTCGAGTGTTGACTAACCAAGTGGCTTTTGCCAGGTGCTGCTCCCAGTTTTTGAGAGATCCCCCACCCAATGCCTTTAATGTGGTTTTCAACAATCCATTGTACCTCTCCACTTTACCTGCAGCTGGTGCATGGTAAGGGATATGGTACACCCACTCAATACCATGTTCCCCAGTCCAGGTGTTGACAAGCTTATTTTTGAAATGAGTCCCATTGTCTGACTCAATTCTCTCAGGCGTACCATGCCTCCAAAGGACCTGCTTTTCCAGGCCCAGGATGGTGTTGCGGGCAGTAGCATGGGACACAGGCGTGGTGGCGTGGTGGGTAGAGGGAACCTTTCCTTTGAACATCCACCCCAGCACTGGCAGTCGGGGTGCCAGGAGAAGCTGTGCTTCTGTGCCAATCGCCTCTGAGGCAGCTTGAACTCCTTCATAGGCAGCCAAGATTTTTTTTTCTTTGGGAGTGTAATTACCTTCGGACCCTCTGTAACTTCTGCTCCAGAATCCCAGGGGTCGGCCTCGGGTCTCGTCCGGCACCTTCTGCCACAGGCTCCAAGACAATGGCTCCCAGCTGCTGAGTAAAGTACGTTCTTCACATCTGGTCCCCTCCTGACTGGGCCAAGGGCTACTGCATGGGCAATCTCCTGTTTAATCTGAGCAAAGGCTTGCTGCTGTTCAGGGCCCCAGTGGAAATCATTCTTCTTGCGGGTAATAAGGTAAAGAGGGCTCACAATCTGGCTGTACTCAGGAATGTGCATTCTCCAAAAACCGATGGCACCTAGAAAAGCTTGTGTCTCCTTCTTGTTCGTAGGTGGGGACACAGCTGTAATCTTGTTAATAACATCAGTAGGAATCTGACGCCGTCCGTCTTGCCACTTCACTCCCAGGAACTGAATCTCCCGAGCAGGTCCTTTAACTTTACTCTTCTTGATGGCGAAGCCGGCTTCCAGGAGAATTTGAATAATTTTTTCTCCTTTCTCAAACACTTCCGCTGCTGTGTTTCCCCATACGATGATATCATCAATATATTGTAGATGTTCCGGAGCTTCACCCTTTTCCAGTGCAGTCTGGATCAGTCCATGACAGATGGTAGGACTGTGCTTCCACCCCTGGGGTAGTCGGTTCCAGGTGTACTGCACGCCCCTCCAGGTGAAAGCAAACTGAGGCCTGCATTCTGCTGCCAAAGGAATGGAGAAAAATGCATTTGCTATGTCAATGGTGGCATACTACCTTGCTGCCTTGGACTCCAGCTCGTACTGGAGTTCCAGCATGTCCGGTATAGCAGCGCTCAGCGGTGGAGTCACTTCATTCAATGCCCGGTAGTCCACAGTCAGTCTCCATTCCCTATCAGATTTACGCACAGGCCAAATGGGGCTGTTAAAGGGTGAGTGGGTTTTACTAACCACCCCTTGGCTCTCCAGCTCTCGGATCATCTTATGAATAGGAATCACAGCATCTCGCGTTGTTCTGTACTGCCGGCGGTGTACTATTGAAGTGGCAATTGGTACTCGTTGTTCTTCTCCCTACAGAAGTCTCACTGTAATTGGATTCTCAGATAGTCCAGGCAAGGTGTTCAATTGTTGGATACGCTCTGCCAACACAGTTGCAATTCCAAATGCCCATCTTAGTCTTTTTGGGTCCTTAAAATACCCACTCCGAAGGTAATCTATACCCAAAATACATGGGGCCTCTGGACCAGTCACAATAAGATGTTTCTTCCAATCCTTTCCAGTTAAACTTACTTCCGCTTCCACCAGGGTGAAGTCCTGCGATCCACCTGTCACACCAGCAATTGAAACAGATTCTGCTCCCATGTGTCTTGATGGAAGTATCGTACACTGTGCACCTGTGTCCACTAAAGCTTTATATTTCCGTGGTTTCGAAGTGCCAGGCCATCAAATCCACACAGTCCAAAAACCACGATTTTCCCTCGCCTCACCCTGGCTAGAGGCAGGGCCCCTCTAAGCCTGTTTCTCCTTCTTTTCTGGAGCATACATCTTAGAAGTTCCCTCAAGAGGATCAGACATGTCATTATCAGTATCACGTTCAGCACTTTGGCTGCGAGAAACAGGACCGGCTTTCCTTTTGGTGGAACTTCCTCTTTCAATCTTTCCTTCCTTCAAATCCCGCACTCGTTTTGCCAGAGCAGCCGTAGGCTTCCCATCCCATCTTCTCATGTTCTCTCCAGAATCTCGCAAGAAAAACCACAATTCAGCTCGGGGAGTGTACCTCCTCTCCCAACTGGGGGAACGTCTGCGTTGGGTACCAGGGTCTCTAATCTGTACAGCTGAAATTTGGAGGAGGTCCTCCTTAATCTCCTCCCTGAGTTTCCAATGATTTTTCTCTCTTTTATCTTCTAAGTCTCGCAAGCGTGTTTCCACAGCTGCAATTCTAGCATGAGTCGGGCCATGTACTGCATCCGCATATGCACGAAGCTTCTTTGCCATATCGAGTACTGTCTCATACACCTCATCTCTCTTCATTATCGCTAGGGCAGACGCATACTCAGGTGGCCCAAGCCGCACAAGTTTTCTCCACATCACCGGTGTGCATGTTACCAGGTCTGGATTTCTAGTTGTTACATCATCCGAAAAAATAATTTCTGCTACTGCCATTTCCCTGAGTCTTTGGACCCCCTGCTCTGTAGTTTTCCATCAGGTCTGCTGCACATATAGGTCATCTGCACACAGATATCTTTGTGCCACGCTATCCAGGACCCGTGCCCAGAGGCTTTGAGGGTTAGCTCCCCTCATCACACCTTGGTCGATAGCAGGATCGTGGGACAGAGACCCCAAATGTCTCGCTTCAGAACCATCCAAAACTGTGGCCTCAGCTGCTCCATCCCAGAGACGAACCAGCCAGCTAATAATAGATTCATCAGGTCTCCGGGTGTAATCTTTTCTTAAACCACGAAGATCCTTTAGGGAAAGGGATTCATTATTAGTCTCTGCTCTTCCATTAGTTGTTTTAACTCCTGATTTTACATCAGGAGGTGTTGAGGGTCCCTCTCCTGCATCATCATCATCATCATCTTCCACTAGCCTATCAGTCTTCTTGGTGCATTTTCCACTTCTCGTACTAGTAGCCACAGTCATTGGTTGGGGCTTATTCTCCAGTTTAGTTGCTGGGTTTCGGCCTAGGGGGTTGGCTGCAACTTGAGTCACTGGGATAGGGGATAATTTATCTCCCTGTTCCCTCTCCTCTGTCTCCTGCTCTATAGTGCCTAGCAGGGTGCGATATGCATGTGCCAGGGCCCAGCTCACTGCAATAATCCTTTTCTCTTTAGAACCATCCTGGCATTTCCCCTTTAAGTACCTTGCAACGTCAATCGGATTTTGAATCTGTTCTGATGGGAATTCCCAAATTATGGGGTCAGAAAACTCCTTTAAAATCTGGCCCATTTTCTCCCATTTGGCATTCCACTCAAGATTCCTCCTGCCCAGCTTGACTCCCAAATCAGGAGTCCTCCCAGCCCCTTTAGAAATCTCGGCCTTAATTTTGTATAAACTGCAAATGGTGCAACAAAGACTTACCAAATTAACTGCCAAAAAGATAATGTCCTTAATATTCAGGGAGATCTGAATATTTTCTAATACAGATGTAACTAATTCAGAGGAGAGGAAAGGAAATAAAGGCAGAAAATCCTCTTTTCCTGCTTCTCCTCTAAGAAATAACACAAGCCATGATTTATATATTCCTGAAGCCGATTCTAACATTCTTATAAATCTCCTGTATGCCATTATCACCAAGCCTAGCCCGATGAGTATTTTTGTTAATACCCCTTTAATACAAAAACTTCGTATTAAAGACAACACCGGAGCTATCTCCGGATAAGTAAACAAGCCCAACGACCACAACGGTATTAACACTTCAAAGAAACCTAATGACCACCCATACAGGCAGGCTCCCACAACAAAAGACATTCTGGATTCAATAGACATACCAATACCAACAGTTGAAAACAAAATATTATTCGAATAAAGTTTTTTCCACTTTTTCTGGTTTCCCCCTATGGGCCACCAATGTAATTTGTCCAAGTTTAGGACAAATTTTGGGAAAAAGACCTCCAAAGAGCCCCCTCCCCCCCCTTACAATTCCTTCCTCCACCAAGCTCGGAAAGAATTTTCTTCAGGGGAAAGTGGAAAAAATTTATTTATTAACAAAATACAAAAGAAACACTTCCCAGCACAGACCCAGATGAGATGAACTCGGCAGATCTTCGCCGGGAAGGGCAGCAGAGCTACTTTGGCAGACTTCCAGAGGTGGTCTCCGAAGTTCAGATCCGTTTCCTCTGGAGCTGGTGCAAATCTTAGGGATGAGGAGGAGGAGGGAGAGGGAGAGGGACAGTTTAAGCAGCTGGGGGGAAAAGCAGCCAAAGCAGCGGGGTGGGGGGGGGGGGGGGGGGCAGCAGAAGCAGCAGCGAAAGCAGCGAGCAGCAGCCAAAGCAGCTAGGAGCAGCAGCAAAAAGCCCCAAAAGTTGAAAAACACCCGGCTAGATAAAACAGCCCGGGGGAGAGGCCAGCAGCTTTATGGTGCTTATTCACAACCCCAAACCTTTCTTCCTTCCCCAACAGTTGCATTGGTAACCTTCATCATTTGGGATAACATCCTATGGGAATAAGCGTCATAAGCTTTTCCATGGCAAAAAAATCTCCCAGTTGTACTATATATATGTGGTGTTGCATTAACTTTGGTCACACTTATGGCCATAATCATGAGAAATACAGTTCTCCAGGCTAACATTTCTATCCAAAATCTATTCATCTTTCTCAAGGAAATTTCCAATTCAGTTCATTATCACCCAGTGTTGCTTTCCAAGGAGCTTCTGGAGCCTTCTTTACTTGCATATGATGAATCCAAGCCTTCTGTTCCTTACTCTTGATTGCAGTATTAGTGGTGAGAAGCACCTGAAACGCTCCTTCCCACTGAGGCTCCAGAGTCTTTTTTTAAAAGACTTAAAATACACATAATCTCCAGGTTGTGTGTCATGTACTGGGCCATCTAGTTCTTTGGTCCAAGCTCCAGCCACATGCTTCTCAATTTCTCTGAGTTGTTTGTTCAGGGCCACCATGTACCTGTGTAGGGTTTCTTGCCCTACTTGGGCCAGTGTTCCCTGTTGTAGCCCATATGGCATTCCATAGAGAATCTCAAAAGGACTCAGTTTCTCTTTTGCCCTCAGTTTAGTCCAAATCCATGATAATGCTAATGGAAGAGCCTGGGGCCAAGGTAATTGAGCTTCTTGTCCTAATCTTGCAATTTTCCGTTTAATCAAATAATTAACTTTTTCTACCTGGCCGCTTGACTGAGGGTGATGGGGGTGTGAAGTTCCCAATCTATACCAAAAAGGTCACTAATTTGCTGTACAACCTTCAAAATGAAATGTGGTCCTCTGTCTGAGGATAGTGTGGCTGGAACTCCGAAGCGTGATATCATTTCTTGTAACAGTACTTTGGTGACCTCTTGTGCTTTGGCAGTTCTGGTAGGAAAGGCTTCTGGCATCCTGAGAACGTGTCTGTTAACACCAATAAGTATCTGTCCCAGTCTGGGGTTTCTCCTTTGCCCTCAGATCATCCCAGAGGGACATCAAGGTGGTTCAAACCCTGGTTTTCTCTGAAGCAGCCGAAGAGAGATTGCCAGAGACAGTTTTCTCTTTTTCCAAGGATTGTTTATTGTTTCATATCTCAGGCACCTTTTGCCTGGCCAGCAGCGGTCTGCTCAGCCTGACATCCATGGTGGAATCTGCCTGGTGAAGACAGGGCTTATCTTATATAGTTTGTACTACGTATTACATGTTTACAAAATTTTCCCAGTACAATACAATTTTATTAAATGGTCCAGCCCTGACTCCATCCAATCTAAAAGTGCCAACGTGTCACCCAACATGGATGACATGGAGAAGAAGGAGGAAATGGTGTCCACCCCCCAAATTCTCCATCTTGGCCACGTGTCCCTTATCATAAACATTCCAAAAATTCTATTTATCTATGTTCTAAAAGTCTAATTTACACTTTACTAATTTTGGTAGCTTGTTTCCATTCCCTCTGGGTTTGTAATTTTCCCCAGGGGTTATAATTCAGCACCTGTGACACCAGTGTCTCACTCAGGAGTCTTTGAGACCCTTACCAGGGAGGTTTTGAGACCCCCAAGGAGGTCAGGGGTACACCCTGGGCTCCCACAAATATCGGTACATCCCATTCCTTGGAAATGAGTTTCCCCATCCCTGTCCTTAGGGATTTTCAAATTCAGACCACATCAAACCTTGAAACACTTGGTCTGGGGCTGTTTCTTACAAATTGGGCTGCTGAATTGCTGAGGTCTTTTCCAACTCAGCTCTCTGATTATCCTGGGACAATGCTGGTCCCTGTTTTAGATAAAAGCATGTATTTTTGGGACAGGAGACCTCCAGGGCTGTAAAAGACTTGCAGCTTGTGAGGTGATTAGCTGCATCATTTGAGTATTTTAAGAAATGTCAAAGTTTTCCTAGTGCAATAGAGCAGGAATTACCTGCAATTGTACAGTGCCAGAAAGAAGAAATATTGATCTTTCACTCTGTTTGTGTCACCAATATTCAGTCTGGTTTTTCATGCCCTTCGTCATTCATGAGTTTCCATCTCTTCTATTTAAATGGCCATGTTTATGGACATCTCTTAACTAGACCAGATGGATCTATGGTCTTCCCATTGCTCCCAGATTTCCTCCTCTACCTCCACTCTGGGCACCCCAATGCCTCTCAATTGAGTATCTTCCCAGTTTGAGCTTCAGGGAGTTGCCCAGTCTTTCAGAACTTTAAATAACTCATTAGTCAACATCTTAATTGCACTTATGTCTTTTACAATTACCTTGGTCTATATCTAAAAATGTTGTTGTATGGATATCCCTTGTGGATAAGTGGGCACATGTCATGGTTTGAAAGGACAGGTGTCTGCCAGTAAGGGCAGAAGTTTCCCTTTGAAACAGAGACTTTGGTTCCACTCCCCCCAAGTATTATAATTGTTTGAACCAAGGACTCTGTGGCAGAGATAAGGGGGTGGGAATAACAGCTCTTTTACTAATATATCTAACTGTACAAACAGAAAACAACAGCACTTGTTAAAATTGCTAACAGAACGAAATAGATAACTCAGTGTCAGTCCCTTTAGATGCAAGCACGCTGTCTCTGTGCTTATTCCCAGTCCGGATCTGCTGAGGGCAGGCGGGGGGGGGCAGGAGGGGGGGGCGGCAGCGGCCACGCCGGTCTCGGGCGGGAACAGGCTGGAGCGGCGGCTCCTCGCTCACCGTTTGTGTCCGGGTGATCAGCTGTGTCTGCAGAGGCAGGAGGCTGGAACGGGGCAGATGCAGGGCAGGTGATCACAGAGGGTCTGGCTCTCCTGTGCTCCGGCTGCGTGGGCTGAAGATCCGGGCGTCCTCCTCCGAGCTCGCCAGAAACACGAGTCCCCTCCCGGAAACCTCAGAGGCCCTTCCGGGAGCCGCTGCAAATGACACCTTTAGTCTGGACTCATCAGAGATCCAGGGTGTAACCCGGCCAGCTCCATTGGCATGATAATGTGAAAAATTCTTTCAATTGACACAGTAATAGAAAAACACTCAACCCCCAACAGCACATCAGATGCCGCTGGGTCATCTTATATGGCTGAGAGAAGAGTTTTGATGCTTTTAAAATTATATGGTATTTACAAATTTTTATGTTGGCCATGAAGAGAAACTTTTCTCTGCCTCTGAGTCTCACCAGTTCCTCACCCCCAAAGAACCAAAACTAAAACATTGCTCATTTCCCTTCCAGACTCAGGTCCCTGATGATACCAGGATTCTGCTACTCCCAATTTTGGAATGGGCTGGAGCAGATGTTTATAGGACAGGAGCCCTGGGGCTGTAGGGGACCTGACACTTGCAAAGGGCATGAGCATAACTCATTAGCTGGGTTCCTTGAGTACTTTAAGAAATGTCAAAGGTTTCCCACCAGGACATAACAGAAACTTCCTGGAAGTGTACTGAGGCAGGAGAAGAAACATTGCCCTTCACCTCTACCATGTGTTACCATTATACTCTTCCCCTCTGTATTACCATTATACTGTCTATTGTTTCATGTCCCTCTTCATTTGGGTGTTTCCACCTCTCCTGTTTAAATGGCCATGTCTAAGGACATCTCTTCACTAGACCAGCTGGTTCTATGGCCTTCCCATTCTTCCCAGATTTCCTCTTCCAGTTCTTCTCTAATCATTCCACATCAGTAACATCTTAGTTGTGTTCATATCTATCACAGAATCACCCTTTCTAATGTATTTTTTAAAAATTATTCCTGTAATGAAATACCTTGTGCATGGTTATGCTCACGTTTCTGGCAGTAGCTCTGTTTCTGGCCACCTGCACCCCAAATTGCTTTTCCTCCTAAGTTCTTAAGAATAGAAAATAAGGTATATTATAAAATAAATTTGCAAAAATACTTTGTGTCTTTTTCCTAATTACTTAAAATCAGACAAAGTATCTGCATAGATTAGAACGGATACAAAAGAGGCTCTTTCAGGTCTCAGGTTTATTCCATGGCCATGGTATGGCAGGAAAGAGAGAGATTCTCTCCGGGAGAGGGGTATTCAGGAGAGGATAATGGGAGTGGCCTTGGCTGGCAGCCAATGGGGTAAGGACACAGGGGGTCTAGGTTCAGAATACGGGAACTCTAAGTGGGCTACAAGGTCACAGGGGAAGGTCACAGGACAGGAAGAGGGACAGGGAGCCAGGGACCAACCGGAAGAGACAGACAGAGGTATGCTGAATCATTCCTCCTGCCTCATTACAACATCTCCCCGTTTTTTGATTTTTAAGTAGGGGGATGATATTAAACCAATTCTAATCCGAATTATTTTTTGCCCACCATTTGTAATAAGAGAAAAGGTTAGATTGTTTTATATTTGTCATCTCTATATGATTGTCTACTGAGGTAGAAGGAATGATACCATTAATGGCCTTAAAAATTAAATGACGTAAGATTCCAAATGCCATTACTACAAGGAAAAGAATAATAATGAACAAGATAATGGTTTTGACTATAGAAGTCCACCACCCAGAAAACCCCCAGCCCTTGAACAGTTCATTAAACCAATCTTCTGATTCCTGCTTCACTTGTCCAATCAGGTGGTTCATATCTCAAAGCGCAGCGTGGACATTAGGAGCTTTTGAAGTCAGGTTCATGCAGCAGAGTCCTTCAAATTCCTGTCATTCATGTCCATGTAGTAATAGTAGGAAATCTATAGCAGCACGATTTTGGAGTGTTGCCTGCCTGGTTACTTCTTCATCTTCTAGGAGGGAGCTAATGGCAGTTGAAGTTAAATTTGCCTGTTTAACAACCCAACACTCCAGGTGACCTAATTCACTCAGAGCCTTAGCTGCTGCAACCCATGGAAGGAATACAGACACAGCTATTCTTTTTTATTTAGCCCAGTGGAAAATTTCTGCATCACAATTTGGGTCCAGATTTCCAGCACTTCTCTTTTGTATTTTAGTACCTGATTTACTTTTGTGTGTCCAATCACTAATTAAGGTTTTGTTGGGTGCTAACAAGGACAACCGCCCTATAGTACATGGTCCCTCTAGGAGATTAGAAGGAATCCCAGTGCATGCCCGGTCCCCACAAATTAAAAAAAAATCCCTTAGATAGAATTTTGGGACTTGAGTGAACTGGATCTTTAGCCGGAATATGGCTTAAACTAGTACACCACTTGGTGGCCATAAATTCTTTACGAAATTGTCGGATGAGATGAAAGCCTTCGGTGTCAGTGAGTGTTGGATAATCGCTAAAATGAATGCAGTATGTTGCTGGGTAGGAACCAAGCAGCTCTAAATCTTGGGGATCCTGGGCTGCTTTGGGCAATTTTGGCAGCAGCTCCTTTAAAGGATTACCTTTGATCTGTGCTGACTGCTTAGGTGATATAGTGAATAATTCAGGTGTTTTATTAGGCATGTGTATGTCAAAGCTGCCTGAATACTCACTAACTTTTAGTGGGACTCCTACCAGACAGGTGGACATAGGGTCTGTTGCTGCTGTTGTGGACAGGCATATGTTTTCCTGTTTGAGTGTCTGTGCCAGGGTCACCCAGATGTTTTGACGTGGCTGAGGGACAATCCATGCACCTGCTGAACTGTTCAGTGTTAACAAGAAGACAACTTGGATGAGGTTCTTCACAGGGTTAACTGGAGGGTAGCTTTTTTCTAAAAGGAAAAACAAACATTTTAAAACATGTTATAAGTCTCTTTCTGTTGGAGGGTATTCCTTCATGAAGTTTTTGTTTTCTTTTCCTCTGCGGTGTCTTCTTTTCGAAGCAACGGTTACTTGCTTCTCATCCTCTTCTGCTGTAGCTGGAGTTTTGGGAACAAAAGGTTTAACCCACTTTTGGGGAATCCACCGAGGGCCTGAGGGAGTGGATACACATGCATAACCCCTTCCCCAGGTTATTAGCTCATAGGGACCCTTGGTTTTCCATGTTTCTGGATCCCTAATCAACACTGGTGGATGCTGAGACAATTTAAACTGTTTACTGCTGTTAAAATGACGGACCACAGGAGGACTCATATTTTCAAATGAACAGTTCAAGAAATTGATTGTGAACAGAGCTTTACCGAGCTTTTGCTGGGGAGACATCCACACAGTTGAACTGCTTTGCCTAGCTAGAACTTGTTTGAGTGTCTGGTGTGTGTGTTCGATCACAGCTTGGCCTGTAGGGGAGTATGGGATGCCTGTTTTATGATTTACTCCCCACTGCTGGGTGAATTCCAGGAACTCCTTGGATATGTATGCTGGGCCATTATCTGTTTTTATTTCTCTAGGGATCCCCAGAACTGAGAAGGCTTGTACTAGGTGTTGTTTTGCATGTGCTGCCTTTTCCCCTGTGTGAGCTGAGGCATAAACTGCACCTGAATATGTGTCAATACTCACATGAACATATTTGAGGCGTCCAAAGCTAGGAATGTGTGTGATGTCTGTTTGCCACACCTCATAGCTGCCAAGGCCCCGAGGGTTAACCCCTGTACCCAGCGATGGCATGGCCTGGAGCTGGCAGCTGGGACAGGTGGCCACAATGGCTCTAGCCTGACTCCGTGTTAGCTGGAACTGACGGACCAAACCTGGTACATTCTGGTGATATCGCTGGTGGCTCAGTTTTGCCTGTTGGAAGATGTCAGGAAGGCGTGCCTTTTCAGCTGGAGCTGCAAGAGTGTCTGCCATACTGTTCCCTTCTGTGATCTCACCTGGCAAATCCATGTGTGACCTCACATGCATCACATAGAAGGGATGCTCTCTGTGTGAAACCAGATAGATTAGTTTTGACAGCAGCCTAAAGAGCTGCTCATTATTGATGTCTTTAAGCACTGCCTGCTCCGCTCTAGACACTACCCCAGCAACATAAACTGAATCTGTTACCAGATTAAGAGGCTCTGAGAACTTCTCAAAGGCTCTCACAGCTGCAGCCAGTTCTGCAATTTTGGGGTGACCCCTCCACAAACTCAACATCAGCTTCCCAATGCTGAGTCTGGGGATTTCTCCAAGTCATCACCGACTTATGAGAGGCCCCCGATGCATCTGTGAACACTGTGAGTGCCTCGAGCGGTCTCCTGCTTCTCTTCTCACAAGGGATGAGGTGGAATTCCTCATTAAGCAACTTATGTGCTGGGCTGTGAACTGATATCTGTCCAAAGCAGCTATCCAGAGATATCTGGAGGCTGGCATTGCTTTGTAGCAGATGTTCAAACATCTCTTTTGTCAGCCTTTCAGGAGAATTCTTTCCCTCCCCAGAAAGTTTAACTGGCAGGTGTATGCATGTGAAATCACAACCGGACAGTTCACGCAGTCTCATTCTTGCTTTTTGAATCAACTGAGCCATAAGCTCCTGTGGTTGTGTAATAGTTTTGGATCTTTGGTGGGAGAGGAAGACCCATTCTATGATTAGGAGTGAGTCCCTCTGCCCCTCAATCCACTAAAATATTAAACCATGTAAGTGTGGCAGTTTCCCCAGAACAATGAAATTGAAAGGCAGTTCAGGCTGATAGTGTTGCCATTTTGATACAACAAATTGTATTAAAATAGTCGTAAACCTTAGTAATCGACATTAGTTGACATTAGTAGTAGTTATGCTAAGGCTTAGTAGGCCGCATGTAACCTGCAGATGAACTTTATAGCAAATTTTGTAATGTAAGCAGTGTAGTTAAGAAATAATTACTTATCTTAAGGAGTGTATCCATTTATCTAGGGAATGTACCTTTTGGCAGAATCTTAAATGTCAAAGAGATTATGGTACCAGGTATCAAGAATGAAGTAAGAATTTGTTAAGATGAAGAAATCATGTAAAGAAACATATAAAAACCCTGTGAATTTTCTGTCAAATGGGGCTCTGTCTCTGGACGCTAGTCCACAGGCTCCCGGGCCCTCAATAAAGCACCGCATAAACGACCTCAGTTGTTTGTGTTTTCTTCGGATCGGGCAACAGTTTTCTGGCGACCGCGGCAGGACTCCGAAGGTGGCTGGGGTGGTTCGCGTTCTGATCCACTCCACGCTGGCACCGAGTGATTCTCGGGGAGTCATCGGTTCGTGCCCGACCCCTGCATCTGGCAGACGACTGCAAAAGGTAAGCCCGAAGGTGCTTTATTTTCTGGTTCTGGATTTGGGTGCCTGCCCATAAGACGAGGCGGCGATCCTCGCAGGGTTGGGCTAAGACGTCTGGTTGGTTTGGAAAGCCTAGGTGCCAGCTGTCAGACGCGGCGAAAGCTGCGCAGGTCTGGCACTTGCCCCTCGCGGCGTCGAGAAGCAGCAAGTTGGATTGGTCTGGTATTAGTCTGGTGTTTATTTATTTCTGTTGTGTGAGTGTGAGTATGTGGTATGATTGATTCTGTTAAACTGTCAATATTCATTGTGGTTATTATTGTTCTGTACGTTGCTGTATATTGGTTGTTGCGATCGGTTGTCGAGTCGTTGTACAGTTGTAAGTGAAACCGGTTCAAAATGCCATTCAAAGCACTCAAGTCTATGTTTCAGTACTCTAAGTGCATACCCGGAAATACACCGTTAGGATGTCTGTTGAAAAGGTGGAAAAGTGAAGGGTTTTCCCAAGAGATGAGTAAGGGTAAGATGATTGATTATTGTAATCATTGGTGGCCAGAATATAAGCGAGAGGGGCCGGCATGGCCAGAAAATGGTACTGTGGATTATGATACCCTGAATTCATTAATGCAGTATTTGGGAGAAAATGAAAAATGGGATGAGATACAATATTTAGATTTGTTTTATTTACTGCGCCGTAAGAAGGAGTGGCAGACTGAATGTGGAATAATGGTATTGGAAATGAAAGAATCTGAGTGCGGGGGTTGTAAAGGAAAATCTAAATGTGTCCAGTGCTTAGCCTTAACCTCTCGACCAGAGGAGGATTTGTCTTTAATGATACCACCCGATGTGCCTGCTGCTTCATCCCCTCCTGCTGCCTCACCCCCTCCGGCTGTCTCACCCCTCCCCTCTGTTTCACCCCATTCCTCTTTGTATCCACCGTTACCGGAGAGCAGTGAAGAGGAGGAAGAGGAGGAGGAGGAAGAGGAGGAGGTGGCAAAAATGACAGTAGTGCCAGGGAATGTTAAAAAGGTTGTTGTGCGTTCCCCAACCCCTTCCCCTGTTTCTCCCCAAAATCGGCGAAAAAACCCTCTCGCGGCACGAACTAGACAAGGACGTAAGAATCATGGGGAATCCCAGCTTATTGCCCCCTTAAGGGAAGCTATGGGACCCCAAGGAGAAAAGGTGCTTGTGAAAGTACCTTTCTCCCCAGGAGATCTGGTGATTTGGAAGCAGTCAGCAGGTAGTTACCGTGAGAATCCTGAAAGAGTGGCACGGGTGGTCAGAATGATTATTAAAACTCAGAATCCAGACTGGAATGACATGCAAGTTTTGTTAGATACCTTAATGGATTCCACCGAAAAGGAGATGGTGTTGCGGGCAATGAAAGAGCGTGCTCGAGAAATGATCAGGCTGCATTCAGTTAGGAGAACCGTGAGTGACTTGGTACCGAGTGATGATCCAGAATGGGATCCGAACAGGGGTGAGGGAAGGAAATCTATCAGGGAATATCAGGAATTGTTAGTAGAAGGAATTAGGACTGGAATGCCCAAAACGTTAAATTGGTCAAAATTGTATTCAGTTAGACAGGGCAAGAATAAATCACCTTCGGCGTTTCTGGAGCGACTTAAGGAAACTGCTAGACGCTTCACTGATCTAGAAATTGACAGTGAAGCAGGAAAGTTGCAGCTTGCTCTAATCTTTTTAGGTCAGTCACAGGAAGATATATGAAAGAAACTGCAGAAATTAGAGGGACATGATACTCGAGACTTGGATAAAATGCTGGAAATAGCTTGGAAAGTTTACAATAATAGGGACAAAGAAGCTAATAAAAGGCAACAAGCGAGCCTTTTGGCAGTGCTGCAACAAACAAATGCTGGCAGAGGGAGAGGCAGAGGTGGTTATGGGCGAGGGCGAGGGCAAGGAAGAGCAGGGTTTCAGAATGTGGGAACAGGAGGAAGAGGGATGGTTCCCCCAGGACATCAACAAGGAGGCCTTGCTTCTAATCAGTGTGCTTTTTGCCGACAAATAGGACATTGGAAAAATGAGTGCCCTGTAAAAGCTGGGTTAGAAGAAGCATCTGGATTGGTCATGAATAATTCAAGGCGTTACCCAATGAACCCAGAAGGGGTCGCCCAAGCATTGGTGTTGGGCAACTACCAGAATCAAAGCTGACTAGAAAAGGATTTAAAAGTGAGGATAGACATTGAAGGACAAGAACAAGAATTCATCGTAGATACCGGAGCAACATATTCTGTTTTAAATAAATGATTAGGGCCAATTAGTGACACTATTATTCAAGTAGTAGGAGCCACAGGACGGCTAGAAGAAAGACCTTTCTTACAACCATTAAATTTAAAATTAGGGGGAAAAGAGTTGGATCACCAATTTTTGTACATGCCAAATTGTCCAAAGCCATTGCTGGGCAGAGATTTACTATCGTTACTAAATGTGAAAATAATTTTTGAAAAAGGAAGGGTTAAATTGGAATTTCCTGAGGAAGAGATTGCTAAATTATTTACCATAAAGGAAATTGATCCCTCTCCTATTCCCATTGAAGTAGATCAAGCTGTAGTACCTTGGGTATGGGAAACGGGGAACCCTGGAAAATCAAAGGCTGCCCAGCCAGTAGTAGTAGAATTAAAGGAAGGAGCTCAGTCAGTCAGAATAAAACAATACCCGATTAAATTAGAAGCTAAGAAGGGTGTTGCTCCTTTAATAACTCAGTTCTTGGCACAAGGCATTCTGCAGGAATGTGAATCAGAATTTAATACTCCTATTTTTCCAATTAAGAAACCAAATGGTGAGTATCGACTAGTGCAGGATCTAAGGGCAATTTATAATATTGCTAAAGACATTCACCCAGTGGTTGCCAATCCATATACTTTATTAACATCTGTGTCAGAAAAATTTAAATGGTTTTCTGTTATTGATTTGAAAGATGCTTTCTTCTGCATCCCTCTGGCATTCGAAAGTAGAAAATATTTTGCATTTGAATAAGAAAGTCCTAACACTGGAAGAAAGAGACAGCTCACCTGGTCCCGGCTGCCTCAAGGTTTCAAAAATAGTCCTACGATATTTGGAAATCAGTTGGCAAAGGAATTAGAAGAGTGGAAGACTGCTGAGGTAAGAGAGTCACCTTTCTCTTATGTCATTCTCCAGTATGTAGATGATATTTTTCTAGCAACAGAAGAAAAAGAAATGTGTCTGAAATTGACTATTGCATTGTTGAATATGTTGGGTCAGGGTGGCTATCGAGTATCAAGGAAAAAGGCACAGCTAATAAAAGAAAGTGTGATTTATCTTGGATGCGAAATCATGCAAGGACAAAGGAGGCTGGGAGTCAATCGAATAGAAGCAATATGCGCTATACCCCTTCCAAGAAACCATCAAGAGCTTAGGTCCTTTTTAGGAATGGTAGGATGGTGCAGACTGTGGATTTTGAATTTTGGACTCTTAGCTAAGCCCTTGTATGAGGCCCTGAAAGAACCACAGCTACACTGGGATCGACAAAGGAAAAAGGCCTTTAAGGACTTAAAACAGGCCTTGAAGGAGGCCCCAGCATTAGGCCTCCCAGATCTAAACAAAGATTTTCAGTTATATGTGAATGAAAGGCAGAAGTTAGCACTCGGAGTGCTGACTCAGAGACTTGGATCCTGGAAACGCCCGGTAGGGTATTTTTCAAAACAACTGGATCCAGTTAGTGCTGGATGGCCGTCATGCTTGCGGGCAGTTATGGCCACAGTGATCCTCATCCAGGAGGCCAGGAAATTGACTTTAGGAAGAAAATTAGAGGTATTTGTGCCTCACATGGTACTGGCAGTTTTAGAACAAAAGGGGAGTCATTGGCTTTCGTCCAGCAGGATGCTACAATACCAAGCAATCCTGAGAGAACAGGATGATGTGGAACTAAAAATGACTAATCATGTTAACCCAGCAGAATTTCTCCGCAGCGAGCAGGAGGAAGGAAAATTGGCGCATGATTGCATGGAAGTAATTGAACAAGTACATGCTAGCAGAATCGATTTAAAGGATACTCCAATGGAAAACCCGGACTGAGAATTGTTTACTGATGGATCCAGTTTTGTGGAAAATAGAACCAGGTATGCAGGGTATGCTGTAACAACAGTAAAAACAGTGGTAGAAGCGAAAGCCTTGACTCCCGGAACCTCAGCCCAACGAGCAAAAATTATTGCATTAACAAGAGCTTTGGAACTAAGTGCGGAGAAAAAGGTAAACATATGGACTGATTCAAAATATGCTTTTGGAGTTGTACATATTCATGGAGCTCTGTGGAAAGAACGAGGGTTATTGAACTCTCAAGGAGTTGCTATCAAATATAAAACTGAGATTCTTGCTCTATTAAATGCAGTTCACCAACCTGTGAAAGTGGCTGTGATGCATGTTAGGGGACATCAGAAGGAAGATGGAAAAATCTACGAAGGAAACCGGATGGCAGATCAGACGGCTCGGGAAGTAGCTAGAGAAGTATGGACTCAAATGGCTTTAGTACCAACTAAGGTGAGCCCAGTAACTCCACATTTATTACAGGAACCTAAGTACTCCCCAGACGACGAAAAACTGGCATCATTGCTGCTGGCCCAAAAGAATGCAATTGGATGGTATGTAACCGGAATGGGACAAGTTGTAGTGCCTGCCAGAATCATGAAGGCAATTCTGAAAACAGAACATAATAAATGCCATTGGGGAGCAGAAGCATTAGTAAAATTTCTAAAAAGAGAAGTAGTTTCTAACCAGATGTTAACATTGGCAAAAAGGGTGAATGCTATGTGTCCAACCTGTTTGAAAAATAACCCAATAGTTAGAAAACAGATCCAGCTCGGGAAATTACAAATGGGACCAGAACCAGGAAATTACTGGCAAGTAGATTTTTCAGAATTACCGAAGGCACAGAACTATAAGTATCTCATAGTGTATGTATGCACTTTTTCAGGCTGGCCAAAGGCTTTCCCTTGCCGAACAAATCAAGCAAAAGAAGTAGTCAAAACACTGTTGAAGGAAATCATTCCTAGATTTGGAGTGCCGTTAGGATTGTCATCAGATAGAGGCCCACACTTTATAGCAGGAATAGTACAAGAGGTGGCTAGGATGCTAGACATATCTTGGGACTTACACACCCCGTGGCGACCACAATCGAGTGGCCAGGTGGAGCGGATGAATCAAACAATTAAAGGACAAATTAAGAAAATTTGCCAAGAGGCAAAAATGCAGTGGCCACAGGCATTGCCATTAGCATTGCTCAGGATCAAAATTAAACCCAGGGAGCGGTTGGGAGTTAGCCCATATGAAATCCTGTATGGAAAACCATACCATGCTAATGTGTTAAAAGGGGATTTGCATGTTCAAGGAGATCAGACAATATTCAGTTATGTAATGTCATTAAATAAGATTCTTAATGCCTTAAGGGGAACTCTGCAGTGGAACCGACCTATGCCACTGGAAAATCCAGTGCATGACATTTAACCAGGAGACCGAGTGTATGTGAAGAATTGGTCTACCCACCCCTTGAAAGAAACATGGGATGGCCCATGTCAAGTGATCCTGACCACCTACACTGCCGTAAAGGTCGAAGGAATCGACTCATGGATCCATTACACTGGAGTCAAGAAGGTCCCTGCACAATGGGAGACTCAGCTAGTCTCTCCAACATGAATGATTTTTCGCGGAAAGTAGCATTTTTAATTATCTTGTTACTGGTAATAACAAAACCGATTCTTGTTAATGGTTCTGTTGTAGTTGCAGTTATAGAACCAGTGGTTGGTGTTATTGACGGAATGGATGTGAACCTGACCTGCTTTATAACAAATAACCAGAAAACTGAAGTCCAGAATGTACAGGTAACCTGGAAAAAAGGTGCTGATTACCCAGAAGCAAATATTAGCACAGTTTGGGATACGGATGCACAAAGAGAAAACACCACATTACAATTGAAGCAAGTTAAGTAAGAGGATATGGAAAGGTACATGTGCATTGTAAAATTTAAAAAAAGCTTTGATTATAAACAAATTAAATTGAGAATAGTGCCCTGGAAATTGAGGAAGGACACCCCATCCCAAGAATCCGTAGAGGTAGAAGCCCCTTGGACTGTACAAAGTGTGTGGGATGGACTTCCTTTGAAGGTGAATTGTTCATTTGTGTTAAAACAAGAATGTAATCAAACATTGCAAGTTAAATGGTGGAAAGAAAATGACCAGAAGTCATGGGATAGGATAAACCAAGGAATTAGCTGGTGGGAAAAATTTGGAAAAGGCATAGGGTGGTTGAATATTAGTAACCCACAAATTGGCTCTACTGAAGGAAAATACTTGTGTTTAGTGATATGTGAACTTGATGCTGACTATGGAATAAAAATAGTAGAAGCGGGACAAAGAACCAGGCCTAATCATATAGTGTTCCCAATAGAAAAGAAGCGTAGAAAGCTGAGAGATACAAAAGTACATCAAAGTCATGAACAAGAAAATTTGGTAGTGGGGTTGATTAGAGATTTTGGGCTGGTGCAAAACGTATCCCGGATTACAGCATGCTTGCCACTTCCACAAGCGGCAGGAGAACCAATCCCTTGGGGAATAATTCCCATTCCATTACCACCCAAGGCTGCTGAGAATACATCTACCGTATGTCACATTGAAAGGAAAGAAAAAGAGATAGTGACTATCAAAAGAAATGTATGGCACCCAGCACTGTATGCTGCTAGAGATGTAGAAATCAAAACAAAGCAGCCTTACCAAGAATTCAAGTGTCAAAATATAAGCCAGCAACATGTAATTTGGGATAATTGGAAAGCCGTATGGAGTCCGAGTTTATTGGAATATTACAGCTATATTGGAACAGTAAACTGGTGCATACAATGGACAGGGAGTAGAAATAAAACCCTGGTGGAAGTCTATAAGACAGAAACTTCTACAAGAGAAATTAAAAAAACTGAAGAAAATTGGAACTGCACTAAAGTTATTACATGTGATACTGCTGAAAGTCAAATCAGTCTAGCTCCTCTTAAAGTGTTACTCAAGTGGAGATGTGAATGCAGGAAATTCAATCATACAATTCTGGGAAAAGTAGCTGCACTGAGCTGGAGCAATGAAATTAAGAGAGCTGTAAGTTGTAAAGATACTACAATTAAAAGTCCAGGAAATTTAGTTTGGGTAATGGGACATGGACAATGGACTACACATATTCCTATAGATGGGCCTGCGACACAAATCACTCTAGGAGTCCCTACCCTTTGCCCTCTATGGAAGCAATCAAAATTGAAATCTAACCGGAAGAAAAGAGAAGTAGATGCATTCACTGAGTTAGAGAATGAATGGCATGAGCCTAATAGTGGAGTTAAATTCGGGTGGGTTTTAGAGTCACTGTTTGCACCTATAGCCGCCTATAGGAACAGAGACATGCTGTACAAATTGCTAGGGCAGACTGAGAGATTAGCAGCAGCCAGTAAGAAAGGATTCAAAGATATGAATTTGCAATTGCAAGCCACATCCCGAATAACTTTACAAAATAAGATGGCACTAGACATGCTCTTGTTAAAAGAGCATGGGGTGTGTCAGTATCTAAAAACGAAAATTGACCATTGCTGCATCCATATTCCAAACATGACTATCGAAGTAAAAAGAGATATCTTTCAATTAGCAACAATTGAATCCAAAACAAAAAACATTGAAAAGGAAGCACAACATAATTGGATCGGAGAAATTTTTGAATCTTTAGGACTTCAAGTTTCTGGATGGGTTTCGTCCGTAATACAGTACATTCTGTTGATTGCAGTCTTGTTATTAATTATCTGGTTAGTGTATAAGTGTGTTTTAGGAGTCATTGAAAAAGAAACAAGATACACCAGAAGGGTGATAAAAGCCTTGACAAGAACCAACGAAATGCACCTGTCTCCTCCGAAGTATGAAGTTGCTATCGAGCAAGAAAATCCAGCATTTGAAAGGGAATACAGCTTTATAAAAAAAAAAACAAACAATGATAACTAAGAGTTGAGCATCCTTGCAGAAGACTGAAAAATGCTCAAAAGGGGGGAATTGTTGCCATTTTGATACAATAAATTGTATTAAAATAGTAGTAAACCTTAGTAATCGACATTAGTTGACATTAGTAGTAGTTATGCTAAGGCTTAGTAGGCCGCATGTAACCTGCAGATGAACTTTATAGCAAATTTTGTAATGTAAGAAGTGTAGTTAAGAAATAATTACTTATCTTAAGGAGTGTATCCATTTATCTAGGGAATGTACCTTTTGGCAGAATCTTAAATGTCAAAGAGATTATGGTACCAGGTATCAAGAATGAAGTAAGAATTTGTTAAAATGAAGAAATCATGTAAAGAAACATATAAAAACCCTGTGAATTTTCTGTCAAATGGGGCTCTGTCTCTGGACGCTAGTCCACAGGCTCCTGGGCCCTCAATAAAGCACCGCATAAACGACCTCGGTTGTTTGTGTTTTCTTCGGATCAGGCAACAATAGCGGTGAGCCTGCCTCTCAGACAGAGCTTTCTGTACCTTCTCAATTGCAGCTTTTGCCTCACGTGTCAGTTCCCTGGGAGAAACCAGCTCTCTCTCCCCTTTCAATAAATTAAAAAGGGGTTGTAAGTCCTCAGTAGTGAGGCCTAACCAAGGTCTTACCCAGTTCAACGAACCACACAAAGAGAGGAGATCTGCTAGAGTTTTGGGTTTTCAATTAATTTCTAATTTCTGTGGAACAATGGTCCTGGCAGTGATCTCTAGCCCCAGATAGTTCCAAGGCGGCATCCTTTGAACCTTGTCGTTTGTCCAAGTTTGGGACAAAATTTAGGAAAAAGACCTCCAAAGGGTCCCCTCCCCCCCCCCTTACAATTCCTTCCTTCACCAAGCTCGGAAAGAATTTTCTTCAGGGGAAAGTGGAAAAAACTTTTTTATTAACAAAATACAAAAGAAACACTTCCCAGCACAGACCCAGATTGAGATGAACTCGGCAGATCTTCGCCGGGAAGGGCAGCAGAGCTTCTTTGGCAGACTTCAAGAGGTGGTCTCCGAAGTTCAGATCCGTTTCCTTATGGAGCCGGTGCAAATCTTAGGGATGGGGGGGGGGGGGGGGGAGAGGGGCAGTTTAGGCAGCTGGGGGGGGAAAAGCAGCTGAAGAGGCAGAGGGAAGGGGGGCAGGGGGGCAGCCGAAGCAGCAGCAAAAGCAGCAGAAGCAGCAGCGAAAGCAGCGGCAAAAAGCCCCAAAAGCCTAAAAACACCCGGCTAGATAAAACAGCCCGGGGGAGGGGCCGGCAGCTCCATGGTGGGGGGTAGGGAGAGGAGCTAGTCAAAACATAACCCATAACATCGTTCTGTAATTGAAATCCAGCAGAGGTTAAAACTTTAAGTACTAGGTCAAGCGTGTTTTGGAGTATGAAGTTATCAGGAGCACAGACCAGCAAGTCATCCATATAATGTAATAATATTGCTTCTTTTCTCTGTGCACACACAGGAGACAACAATGAAGCTACATACCACTGGCAAATAGCAGGACTGCACTTCATACCCTGTGGAAGCACTTTCCAGTGGTATCTCTTCATTGGAGCCTCTCTGTTCAATGATGGTACTGAGAATGCAAACCTGGGAGCATCTTCAGGGTGTAATGGGATTTGGAAAAAAACAATCTTTAATGTCTAATACTGCCAATTGCCAATCTCTAGGTAACATAGTTGGAGAAGGTATCCCAGGTTGGGGAGATCCCATGTCTTGAATTACTTTATTTATTTCCCTAAGGTCATGTAATAATCTCCATTTGTCTTTCCCTGTTTTTTTTTTATTACAAAGATTGGAGAATTCCAGGGGCTTGTTGTTTCTTCTATGTGATTTTTTGCTAATTGTTCCTCTACAAGTTTTTCCAGTGCCTGTAACTTTTCTTTTCTTAATGGCCACTGAGTGGTCCAGATAGGTGTATCATTTAGCCATGTTAGCTTCTGGACCTGGCACTGCACAGTGGCCGCTTCTAAAAATCCTGAGGAGTTTTTGGAATTATCATTTTAATTCCCCATTGTGACATGGCATCTCTTCCCCACAAGGGACACTTGTAATCAATTACAAACGGACGAACACTGGCCAATTTGCCGTCCGGTCCCTCAATTTGCACAATGCTTTTTGCTATTTTAGCCAATTTAACTCCTCCTATACCCTGAATTTGCCCAGCCACAGGCTGCAATTCCCACTGTGAAGGCCACATATTTTCAGGTATAATGGTTACATCTGAGCCTGTGTCCAGAACACCTTGCACATGTAGATGGTCTGATTTATGTGTCAGGTTGCATGCTGGGGAAGGCATTTCTTCACGTACCGTCTCTGCCCAGTAAACCTCTGGTGACTTATCATCTGCTGTGATATCTGCTGGAATAGGAAAAGCTTGGGCCAGAACTTGCCCCTCACGCAAATAGAAAGGTGGCTGAGAGCATCGTGCTAATATGATAACACTGGATATTTTCCCCTTTATGATCATAGGAGTTATCTCAAGTTCTAAAGGTGTGTGTGCTGTGTCTCCCACAACAAAATACTCACGCTCTGTGTGGCAAACCATCCTATCAATTAGGGGGCTCGAAACGTCCACCAGGATGATAGTCCATTCAGCAGATCTGAAATGAAAACCTTTGGTAGTCTGGAGCCTAACACGGCCACAAGACTGCCTGACTTGGTCAAGAGAACATTTAACATTTACATTATCTGTTATACCCACATTGTCCATCCCCTTCTCCCCCTTTATTTTTAAGGGAGAGTCTTTTGCTAGAGTATAGCCTGCAGAATTTAAATCCTGGCACGTTATGGTGTTTATAGCAGGCCCGCGCCTCAATTCTGGTTTTTTTGTTTCTTGAATTTCTTCTGTTGCCTGTCCTGAGGACAGTCTCTAGCCATATGTCCTTCCTGCTGACACTGGAAACAGGTGATGTTTTTCAGCTGCTCTGATGACATCTGCGGCTTCTTCATCTGTGGTGGTTCAGGTGCTGAAGGCTCAGGTGGTGCTGGACTCGGGGTCCTCTCTGGAGTACTGAACATCTCCGCTCTGTGGGTGCAGGCTTCGATCATCTGTGCCAGGGTTGGTTCTGGGTATAGTGGAAAACTCAGGATAACTCTTTGACAAGCATGATTGGCGTTTTTCTCTGCTAATTCTCTAATCAGTTCTGCCTGCATGGCTGAATTATGCACCTGTCGTTCCACCTGTGCCTTTAAGCGATCTACAAAGCTTAAAAAAGTCTCAGAAGAATATTGTTTAATATTAACATAACTACTAGTTACTTCAACCGTTGGCAATTTGATAAAGGTCTTTTCGGCTACATCACAAACCTTATCCAAAATGAATTTAGACAATAATCGAGTTTGCTTTTCAGGGCAGTGTATTTCCCCCTCCCCACATAAATGATTTAATGTAAGTTCATTATTATCAGGATCTTTGGAATGTTCAGGATTTTGGTGAAGCTCTATTAAAAGACTGCTTTATGAACGTTTCCAAATATTAGACCATAATTCATATTCAGCTGGGGTTAGTAAACACCTGAAAAGGTCCTTTAAATCATACGGAACGAGTTCATTTTATGTAAAAGTTGCTTTTAAAATGCCCTTAAATATTTCACTTTGCCTTCCAAACTTGTGTTGTAATTTGCAAATTTCCTTTCGGTCTTGGTATGATAATGGTTGGTAGCTTCTTTTACCATTATTTTTACCTACATAATGAACCGGGGCTGAATCCAAAATACGGTCAGGTTCAGGGTTAACTGGTAAGTTTGGGGTTAATTGGTTCTGTGCCTCTGCAGTCTGTGGCTGTGTAACTGAGACACATGCTTTCCCTCCCCCTCCCTCTGCTCCTGCTCCTTCGGGGTGTGGCTCCTCCCTCCCGGTGTGAATAGAAGGATTAGGAGACGGTGTAGGGTTACAAGGTTGGAAAAATGGGTTAAAATAGCCAGAAAATACTGAGCAGGTATAGGTGCTGGATGCAGGAATGGATTATTTGGAGAAAAAGGCATATTGTAAGAAAATACTACAGGTTTCTCTGTCTGCACTAGAGAAGGGTGATTTTCTAAATTAGTATGCTCAGAAGGCAAGGGTGACAAAGATGGATACAGTGGCAAGTTTGGAGCAAGCTGTTCAGAAGTTTCTAAGTCTGTATATTTCGGGGGATCTTTGGAATTAGTAGTTTCTTGAGGTATTTCTAATTTCTCTGTTAATTTAGGGACAGAAGGTTCCGAATTAGGTAAAGAGGGCTTTAAAGAATTTTCCTGTGGTTGATCTTTGTTTTCTAATTGTGATAATTGTTTGTGAACATTTAAAAATATAGGCAAAAATAAAGCAGCAGTGGTATCACCTTTCTGTATTTTAGAAGTTAATAAATTTCCAACAGTGTCCCAAAATAAAACCGAATTGATATTTTGCTTTTCAAATTCTATAACTTCTCGAGACAACCAGCTAACAAACTTTCCAATCTGTTTCTTAGAAATTCCAACATCCTGTGCATCTAACATTTCTTTAAGCTGAGAAATAATACTCTTTTGTTGTGCAGAGAAATTCCCCCCCATTCCGATGTTATAAAAATAAAATGCACGAGTCCCTTACTTTCGCAAAAAAGTTACACATTACCAGTTAGTCGCAAACCCAGGTGGTGTTTCTGTGTGGGGGTGCTGGGCTTTGTTACAACACGTGGCTGCCGGTATGGCCACACAGCCGTTCCCGGGGAAATCCTCCTCAGGGAATTCCCTGCGCCTATGCTTACAGCAATAATGTAGCATACGCCAGGCAGAACTGGCCGAGCACATGTAATGCCAGGCCGGTTGCGCAACACCGTGCACGTGCTCCCTGCTCCGCACTGTAACTGCCGCCGCTGCTACCAGCCTGCGGGGTACACCTCCCCCCACGGGCCTGGAGCTACCCCGTCTAAACCCCCCCCCCGTACCTCGGGGCTCAATTAGGGTTCACGTACCTCTCTCAGATAAAGTGCGGTCCCACAGTAACTCAGTGAAATTTCTAACCCAGAAATGTCTCCCCTAATTCTCCAGAGGAGTTCTCCGTCCCGTCCTCCTGTGCTCGAGGCTGGTAAAAGCATCTCCGCAGCCACAGAGGTAGATGAACAGCCCAAACGACCTTTTAAAGTCCAAAAAACTGGGACTCTAGGCAAAGTAGGGTCTTAAAAGCAAGCCCATCGTAAAGGCGCCACCTGCAAAAATACTTTGTGTCTTTTTCCTAATTACTTAAGATCAGACAAAGTATCTGCATAGATTAGAACGGATACAAAAGAGGCTCTTTCAGGTCTCAGGTTTATTCCATGGCCATGGTATGGCAGGAAAGAGAGAGATTCTCTCCAGGAGAGGGGTATTCAGGAGAGGGCAATGGGAGTAGCCTTGGCTGGCAGCCAATGGGGTAAGGACACAGAGGGTCTAGGTTCAGAATACGGGAACTCTAGGTGGGCTACAAGGTCACAGGGGAAGGTCACAGGACAGGAAGAAGGACAGGGAGCCAGGGCCCAACCGGAAGAGATGGACAGAGGTATGCTGAATCATTCCCTTTACCTCATTACAACAGAAATTATTTACTGAATGGCTTTAATCTTAACAGACAAGAGACCTTAAATGGACTTCTTACTGCACAGGATAAATAAAAGAAGTACAGATACATAAAGCACAGTGCACAATGAAGATTCCAATATTACAGCTAGTGAAGAAATAGCACAGATCAGGAGTCAATGTCACTTGCCACCAAAATGATGAGGGAGTACACATGGAGCCCTTTCACTCAACTTCCAGAAAAGTAACCACAAAAATGCATCCAGACTTGGGCGATAAGCTCTACATGTTTGCAGAGACTATGCAGAAGACTTCTGCTTTGTGAGAGTTTTGTGCAACATTTATAATTAGTAAAATGAATGTGTGTCATTCAGGAATTCAAGGCTTATCTCCCTTCAGTGTGCTCTCAAGGCAAGATGTTCATGGTCAGCTGGGAATTCCACCTGCCTGGCACCCGAGAGAACTCAGGACAGGACAGATGTCCACCCTGGGTTATCTCAGCAATTCCTGAGAGGGGGAAAATGCCCTGAGTTATGGCCCCAGCTGATGCACAGAACAGATGAGCTCTGCTGTGCCACAGGGGAAGTCCTGCTGCAGGAACCTCATAGAACCAAGGGTGTGTTGTGGCATTGTGATGCCTCATGGAACCAAGGGTGCATTGTGGCATTGTGATGCCTCATGGAGCCAAGGAGACCATGGTGACACCAATGAACCTCATGGAACCAAGGGGCCTTTGTGACACTGCAAGGCCTCAGGAAACCAAGGAGTGCAAAGGTCTCAAATATTCCTTGCAGGGTTCTGACTTGGGGAAGGGGAGTCTCCTTGGTGGCACCTTGGGCTAGCACATACCTGAGGAGTGCGTCTGTTTTCAGTGGCAAAAGTTTGGAGTTTTAGATTGCTTGAAAAAAAAAAAAAATTAAACTCCCACTTTACCTGGGTGCCACCAGTTCTCAGAGACTCAATGTGGAAAGGAAAAAGTAAATAATTTTAAAAGACTGAAGCACCTAGAGGCATTGAGCCATTGGCCATTGAGCCACACTGAGTGCTGTTATTGAGAAAGGCTCTTTAATGACTAATTAAAGCAGATAATTGGAGGCCATGATTGCACAAAGCTCTCAGAGACTCCAAGGCAAAAGCAAAGCCCAAAGTCCTTTGAAAAACCTGCAGTCCCTGGGAGCATGAAGGAGCCCTCAGGGCCATTCCTGACCAAGGCTCCCCAGGGACTGATCCCAGCAGATCCCTGAGGCCACTGGGATGTGAAAGGATGCTGAGGGCAGGACAAGGGGTGACAGTGCCCAGCCTTGCTGGGGCTGTGCCAGGAGGCCTCAGTGGCTCAGGACAAGGTGTCTCCTCAGAGCCCTTGGTGGCACAGACCCTGCTGTGCCCCAGGCACCAAGACTTAACTTCTCTTTTTCCCCACCTGTCATCTCTGCCTCCAGTTCTCTGCTCTGATTGTGGCTTGGGGACACTTTCTCACCTGTGTTCCTCGATGGGAACCATTAAAACTCCCAAGAAACTTTGGAGTTTGATCCTCACTTGGAGTTCTTGAGAGGTTTCCTAGCAAATCATAGTTGTGCCTTGATTTCCCTCTGGTCTGGTGAAGTTCATTAGGAATGTTTCTGATAATAATTATGGAAATTTATTTCGAAGTGCATCTTAAAAATATCCATTCCTATTTTAAAGGGTGTATTTTATTGCTGTTCTCTTGAAAGTAGAGGTGATTGCAGCATTCTGTGATTGATATTGATCCAGGGTCTCTCCTCAGGGGGTCTGGCCTGCTCAGAGAAGCTGTGCCTTGAGGTTTGACCCAGTGTGGACAATCTTGCTTCACATTCCCCAACCCCATCCAGTCTGCACTCACTCACCTGGGACCTGCTTTGCTTGGACTGTTGTCTTCTCTCACGGAAAGAGAAGTTTTTCATTTTCGTTATTTTTGATGCAATCTAAAACTCCCAATTTTCCCTATGGAAAACACACACACACTCCTCAGGTATGTGCCAGCCCAAGGTGCCACCAAGGAGGTTCAGCATAGTAGACTGGGGCCTCAGGGCTGGTGCCTGGAATCAGCACTATCTTTCCTTTCTGCCTCTAACTCCCGTCATGCCCCGCGGCGCCATAGAGCCCCATTGGAGCTGGGACTACAATACCATCAAACCCCGCGCTCCACTGAACCCCAGTGTCCCCCCCCATATGTCCAATAGATTTTCTCCAGAACCTCCAGGATCCCTAAGTGTCCCCTCAGCACCCATTTGGGAACCTCCCAAAAATGTCCCTGAATCCCCTGAATGCTCCCAAGCCCACAGATGCTCATTACAGCCACTTCTGGGAATTCATCTCCTGCCATCCCCTGTGAGCTCAGAGCACCTCATAACCCAGTCAGTCACCTTAAATTCCTCCCATGCCCCGTGCTGTAAAGAGCCCGGTTAGAGCTCCCCAAGATCCCTCCAAGCTCTTCCGAACTGTACACGTTCCCCCCGAGGACCTCAAGTCATCGTTCATAGGCAAAAGTGTCCCCGCAGTGCCTTCCCGGAACCCAGACTCTCTGCAAGAGGCACTTCCGGGACTACAGCTCCCATCATGCTCCACGGTTCCAGTAAAACGCCATTCCAGCTGAGACTCCATCTCCCATCATGCCCCGTGCCTCACAGAGAGACATTGCAGCTGCATCTACAGCTCCCATGATGCTCCGCAGCCCCTTTACACCGTATTATACCCGCACCTACAACTCCCATCATCCCCCGCGCCCCAGAGAGCCCCGTCAGAGCCCCCCAAGTGCCTGCCCGGACCCCAAAGGGTCCCAGATTCCCCTCCCTGACCTCCAAGTGCCTCCCTGGACCCCCAAGTGCCACTCTGAAGCCCAGACTTCCTTCTAAATTTTTCCCCAGAACCAAAACAGCTCCAAATGTACGCAGAAATGTCTCCCTGGACCCTTAAGTGCCCACCTTGACCCTGTCTGAGAAAAAGTTAATAATAAAGATGATAAAATGATTACAAATATTACGAATTATCCTAAAGAGGGAGAAATAATAATCAATAGAACTTAATTAATTCATTATGGGATTTGTCTTACTTAGAAAAAAAGACCAATAATTTATGTGGTTGCTAATAATATAAAGATTATTAATGTAATTTTAAAAATTAGGTTAAAATGTATTAAAGAGTAATATCTCATAAAAATATCATTTTAATATTTAATTACATTTTTGTTTTAAAGAGAAATTTATGAGGTTTTGTTATATTTTTGGTTATCAGTCCCAGGTGGGAAATATCATGCATTGGTGAGGTTGGGGGTGAGGAGCAGGATGAACAAACAGGGTCAGTCTGCAAGGGGCTCATTCTTCCATGTGCCCAGAGCTCCTAAGAAGGCATTTAGCACCAAGATCACCTGCAGAATGCTTCTCTCAGTTTCTCTCTGAAATGAAAAACAGAAAAACATTCAGTTGAGAAAAATAAAGTCATGAGATGCATTTTGAAATCTTCCTCCTTAAAAGAACTCCAAACTTACTCCAAGCAGCTGCATAAGCCCTACAGACTTGATGACAAATAGAGAGTGAAAGAGAGCTCCTGAAAATTTTCTCTATTTTAATGATCCCCAGGGTGGATTTGATGCTGAGTCCAGGACCCTTTAGGCACTAAGAGAAGGCTTAAGAAGGTGCTCCTGGAGTCAGAAGCAAAATTCCAAGTCCCTTGGAGCATCAGTGGCCCCACTGAGGGCAGGGACTGCCAAAGGCTCCCCAGGGACTGGTGAGAGCAGATCCTTGAGGGCAGGATTGCAGGAGCCAAAGGCTGTGAGCAGGAACTGCAATGCTGAGCAAGGCCTGGGCTGGTTGGAGGCAGCAGAAAGGCCAAGGACTGAGCCTAGGACTGGCCCAGCAGGGCCTGTGCCTCACAGGTGGCTCGGGGCTGTTCCTGGGGCAGTGGGATGGGGGGGGCAGCAAGGACAAATGGCATCAGCCTGCAAGCCCTGCCAGCTTGCTCAGGGAGGGCTGAGGCAGCAGCAAAGTGCAGCCCCTGCAGGGAAAGTTCCTCCTGTGGGGCTCCAGAGGCGCTGCCCAGCCCAGGGCACAAAGGCCTGGGTGCCTCTGGCCCTGCCAGCCCTGCCCAGCCCTTGGCCATCTCTCCTGCAGCCTGTGCCCCTGTGCGTGCTGCTCCTCTGCCCTGGCCGGCTGCACACGCCCATCTCTCTGTGCCCCCAGCATTTCTCAGCCCAGCATTGCTGTGCCCTCCCTGTGCTCCCTGCACCCAGCACTGACAGCTCCTGGCACACAGAGCCATGGCATGGCCCAGCCTCAGCTGGGCCACCAGGGCCACCAATATTCTTCCCTGGCAGGGACTGTGCTGTTTCCTCACCTCCAGGCTGAACCTTCCAGGCTGCACTCTGGGGAGGTTTCCTTCTCTTCCCACTCCCAAGGAAAGCTCTGTGTCCTGCTGTTCACAAACAGAGAAGGGCTGGTGGGAGATGTGGTGGTCAGAGGGTGACAGAGGGGTACAGTGACTATTAAATAATCGAGTTTTCAATATTCTGTAAAAGAAGGAGGGGCATCAAAAAAACTTCTACACTGGAATTTTGCAGAGCAGACTTTGGCCTCTTCAGCATGCAGATTTGGGGAGTAACGAATCAGGTACTGATTTTTAAAGGGGAACAGTCTTAAAAAAAAAAAGGATTACAAGAAGGATGGATTGTGTTCAAGAAGTTTTGAAGGCACAGGAGCAGCCTGTCCCTGTGTCCAAAGGAAGGTAGTGAGTAAAATGACTGGCATGGCTGGGCATGGAGATTTTGGAGGAACTCAAGAAGGTATATCACCTTTGAATAGAGGGGAAGGCAACTCAGAAAGATTTCAAGGATTTTGTTAGGGTTTGAAAAAGAGCAGAGAAGTGTAAAAAAAAAGAAAAATATTTTTAAAAAATTAATTTATAACAATAGCAGGGACAAGGAGAATTTTAGCTCTTAAATGGATGCAGTGGGCAATATAGTAAATAAAGTTCAGTAAAGGTTTGAGGTTTCTGTTTTGTTTCCTCAGATTCCAACAATAACACGGGTTTTCCTCAGGACACGTGTTCTCCTGAGCTGGGAGATGGGGACAGGGATCAGAACAGAATGCTGTAATCCAGGAGGAATCAGCTGTGGACCTGCTGAGCCACTCAAGTTCTCACAGGTGTCTCTGGGAGCAGATGGGATGCATCCTAGGGGATGTGGGAGCTGTTGGATGAACTCCCCAAGCTGCTCTCCATCATTTGCCATCAGTCCTGGCTCACCAGGGAGGTCCCAGAGGACTGGAGGTGCCAATGTGAGCCCATCCCCAAGAAGGGCTGGAAGGAGGATCTGGGGAACTCCAGGCCTGTCAGCATGACCTCAGTGCCCAGCAAGGTGATGGAACAGATCACCTTGAGTGCCATCACAGGGCACCTGCAGGATGGCTGAGGGATCAGAGCCAGCCAGTGTGGATTTCAGTGTCTGCATTGATGATCTGGATGAGGGAACTGAGTGCACCACCAGCAAATTTCCGGATGACACCAAGCTGGGTGTGAGTGTGGATGTGCTGGAAGGCAGGAGGGCTCTGCAGAGAGACCTGGACAGGCTGGATCCAGGGCCCAAATCCAACAAGGTCAGGTTTAACAAGACCAAGTCCCAGATCCTGCACTTTGGCCACAACAACCCCTGCAGTGCTACAGGCTGGGGACAGAGTGGCTGGAGAGTGGCCAGGCAGAAAGTGTCCTGAAGGCACTGATGGACAGCAGGCTGGACATGAGCCAGCAGTGTTCCCAGGTGGCCAAGAAGTCCAATGGCTCCTGGCCTGGATCAGGAATGGTGTGACCAGCAGGACCAGGGCAGTGATTCTTCCTCTGTGCTCAGATCTGGTTGGGATGCACCTTGAGTGCTGTGCCCAGTTCTGGGCATGGAGGAGCTGGAGCGTGTCCAGAGAAAAGCAACAACTCTGGTGAGGGGTGTGGAACATGAGTCCTGTGAGGAGCAGCTGAGGGAGCTGGGGTTGTTTATCCTGGAGAGAAGTAGACTCAGAGGTTACCTTATCACTCTTTACAACTTCCTGAACCGTGGTTTTAGTCAGGTGGAGGTTTGTCTCTTTCACCAGGCAGCAACTGACAGAATGAGAAGACACAGCCTTAAGCTTCGCCAAGGGAAATATAGGTTGGATATTAGGAAAAATGTTTTTTACAGGAAATGCAGTAAAATTCTGGAATGATCTCTCCAGGGGTTGGTGGAGACACCATCCCTTTATGTTTAAAAAAAAGACTAGGTGTGGCAATTGGTGCCATATGGGGGTGTTAGGCAGGAGTTGGACTTGAAGTTCTCTTCCAACCTAGTGATTCTGTGATTCTGTGAATTCACAGAGTCTTTCAGCTGAAGTCTCTGTCCCTGTCCTTTCCCTGTGTCTCTGTTGCAGATGGAAGCTGCTGGTGCCATTCTCACCTTTAACCCCTGATTTGAGTGCAGACAGATGTTCTTGGGTGTGTTAATCAGGCATTGCTCAATGTTTATGTGGAATTTTTGTATCCTCATGGCACCAAGGAGACCCTTGTGGCACTGTGGAAACTCTTGGAATCAAAAAGCCACTGAGACATTGGGGCAGGATGGTACCAAGGAGATCATTGAGATGCTGCAGATCCAAAGACACCGTGGTGGCTCCATGGAAACTCATGGAATCGTGGGCACTGTGACACAGCAGGGCCTCGTGGAACAAAGGAGTGAATTGTGACTATACCAAACCTCATGGAACCAAAGAGCCATTGTGGAACTTCAGAGCATTGTGGACCAAGGGAACCACAGTGACACTGTGGGGTCCATGGAACCAAGTGGCCATGGTGACACTGGAGCCTCATTGACCAATGGTGCATTGTGACACTCCAGGGCAGTATGGAATCATGGAGACAACGGTGACATTACACAGTGTCATGGCAGCAAGGGGCCATTGTGACACTGTGGGGCCTCATGGATCCAAGGAGAGCATTGTGACACTGAACCTAATGGAATTGTTGCAAATGATACAATTTCTAGGTTCAGGACAAGGTGTCTCCTCACAGCCCTTGTTGGCACAGACCCTGCTGTGCTCCAGGGTACCGAAACATGGCTTCTCCTGGGCACTTCCAGCCCTGCAGGGCCCTTGGCCATGTCCAGCACAGCTTGTCCTGTGCTGTCCCACAGCTGCTGTTGTGTCCCTGCAGGCTGCACACTCCCATCTCACTGCCCCTGAATCTGCCCTGCCACTGCCAGCCCTGCCTTGACCTCTGCCCACCCTCACCCTCTGTGCCTTGGGACACACACATGCACTGAGCTCATCCTCCTCCTCCTGGGTGCTTCTCCTGCCACAGCCCTGCCCTGGGAGGGTTCATTGCTCACAGGAGCTGCTGTGTTTGTACTGGTGCATTTTATAGCTCTGCTTCTGCCTGTCTGTCAATTCTGTCTTCAAAGAGCTCTCCAAGGAAAAGAGTCATTGAATTGTGGAATAACAGAGGGTGGGAAGAGCCCCCTGAGCCCCCTTGGCCTGGGTGTGGCTGGGATGGAGTTCCCTTTGCCCAGAGTAGTCCCTGTCCTGCTGTGCTTGGCTCCTGTGGCTGGAGTGGGTTTGGTCCCAGCCCAAGTCTTTGGCTGCTCCTAAGCAGGGCTGGCCCCACATGAGGTGTCTCTGCAGCCCGTAAAACAATGGGCTGGGGGTGAGCAAGTACTCCTGGGGACACAGGGATGGGACAACTGGGCTGGACTGACCCAAGGGATCCTCCAGTCCATGGGATATCCTGATCAGCAGGGAAATGAGGGGGACAAGAGGGTCTGTGGATTTTCTGTATTTATACATTTGTCTTCCAGAGCAACCACTATACATGCTGAATTCTTGTCTCTCCATTGTCTTCCTTGCTTCTGCATTTGGCCCTTGCTTTTCTAGGCCCCTGAACATTAATCTCTCTTTATGGTGACCCACAAGTGTTCACCTTATTTTCTCCTGTTTTCTGAGTAAGGAGGGACAGTGACAGAGACACTCTGTTATCACTGGGTGCCCAGAGGGGTTTAACCACAGCCACCTTGCCCAACTCTGCTCTTACGGGCACAGCCAGAAATGTCAGGGCTCTGTCAGGTGCCCACCCCTGAGCTCATGCCCTGCTCACAGCCCCAGGGGTGTCCAGGGACACGAGTCCTTCCCTGGCACACACACAGACAGTTCATTGCAGCACGGGCAGTGTCCCGTCTCTGAGGGTCTCTTCAGGCTTGAGACCTCCCCAGAGAGGGCATGGAGGTGGTAAAAAGTCTGGTTCTCTCGGAGGCGCCGACAAGAAAGCAGCTCGAGACGACCTTGAGTTGTTTTGGGGCTGTTTATTTGTCTTATCTTAAAAAAGTTTCTGGCAGCCCGGCACAGGTCCGCTCTGCAGGTCGACCATAGCAAAAAGGTCCCCTGAGAGGGCTGAGCCAAGGTCTTTATACCCTAAACTACGTATACAATATTTACAAATTTTCCCCAATGCCATGTAACCTCTTTGCAATGTCCAGTTTTCTCCCATCCAATCTGTGGTTCCCAGGGTGCACCTTCAACATGGATGACATGAAGAAGAAGGAGGAAGAAGTCCACCACACCCAGGGTCCTCCATCTTGGCCACATGGCCCTTAATATAAACAATATAAAAAACTACTTATACTACATTTTAACAATCTAATTTACACTCTACTCATCATTCTTTTCTGTGTCTCTTCTCTCAGCATGGGCAGATTTTCCCAAGGAGCCAAATCCAGCCCCTGCAGCTCCTGGGCAGCACTCGGGGGTCTCTGAGGGGTCTGCCAGGGGGGTTTTTGCACCCCCAAAGGAGCCAGGGAAAAACCCTGGACTCCCACATCTCCCCCTTCTCTTTGCACCAAAAAGACCTCCCTCACGGTTCTGTCCAGAGCCTTCCGAATACAACGAAAAATACAAGGTAGTACAATTAGAAAGACAACAAAGAAAATAACAATCCCTACTAATACATAAAAACCAACTTTCAAGATCTCTCTCCATAAGGGAGAGAGATCAAAAAAGTCAAGCAAACCGTCCATCCAAGACCCCGTGGCCTCTCCAAGTTTTGCCACACTCTCCTGCAATTGTCTTATATTTTCATGAATCGATTTTGAGTGATCAGACAGGTTCATGCAGCACATTCCTGCAAATTCTTCACATCCGTGTCCGTGAGTCAGCAATAGATAATCAATTTCTGCTCTGTTTTGAAGAGTTGCCTTCCTCACACTGTCGACATCTGTTAACATGTCACTCAGTGTATTGGAGATGGCTTTGGTGTTCTTACTCAGCCAGCAACCCAAACGATCCAATTGTGTCAAGGCCACCCCTGATGCTGTTTGGGGAGAGAATATTGCCACGGAAATTCTCTTCGCCTTGTCCCATGAATAGAAATTGTCGTCACAATTAGGATCGTATTGCTCAATCCCTCTCTTTTGTCTCTGTTTTAACTTTCTCAAAATTTTCTGATCTGGTGTTAATAACGTGAGCCTCCCGATGCTGCATGGGCCTCCTCTGATGTTTGCAGGGACAGCAGGCCAAATTCTGTCCCCGCAGACAAAAAAGATTCCTTGTGGCAATCGCACAGGAACTTGGGAGGATGGTTTGTCTGAAATCAATGTCTCGTTGCACCATAAACTATCATTTTTATAAAAACCCTGGTTTGGGGTGACATCTATCTGTTTCTTTGTCACCTCCGAACCTTCAAATTTCACACAAAAATCCATTTTCATCGAACCGAAGATTTCTAATTCTTCTGGTTTGAAAGAAGCCTCAGGGAGAGAGTGAACCCACGCATACCATTCATCTGCTTTTGGGGTTGCCCATTCCTCTACTGGAACGGCCACCAGACACGTTGAAAATGGCTTTTTCGGCCTAGAGTGTGTCAAACAAATCGTGTCCAACCCCGCAGCCTGTGCCAAACTTTCCCACACATTCTCCCTGGGCTGCATCATGGGTAAATCCATATCGTTGCCTAAAATCCTCGCCAAAAAAATCATACACAAAATCCCATAAACAAACATAATTTTCTATAAATCCTTTAAGTTTTCTCTGCTTCAGCTGATGAATTCACGTCACTGTTTCTTGTCTTGGTCTGCAAGTTCCTTTCTTCACACGCAGGGCTGGTTTCTGCTTGTGCTGGAGCCCGGTACGGTTTGATGCACTTTGCAGGCACCCACCTCAGACCTTTATCTGTGGAGACACAAGCAAACCCTTTTCCCCACGTGATTAATTTGAAAGGACCTTCAGTATTACCTGTTTCAAGGGTTTTTGCCATGACCAAAGGATTTTCCTTCAGTTTGGCTCTTGTCTCATTCATGAAATGCCTTACAATCGGCAGTGTTGACTCTGAAAGGGATTCATTCAAAAAATTCAACACATATAATGCTTTGCACAATTTCATATGAGGCGTTGCCTCCGACTCCCCCCTTTTTTGTTTTTCAAGGATTGTTTTCAGTGTGTGGTGAGTCCTTTCTATGATTGCCTGTCCTGTGGATGAATGTGGAATGCCAAACGTATGTCTGACACCCCATTTTTTCAAGAACTTATCTAAAACTTTTCCAATGTATGTTGGTCCATTATCTGTTTTTACTTCTTGTGGCACACCTAATGTTGCAAATGCTTGTAGAAAATGTCTACATGCATGCTGTGCCATCTCACCTGTATGTAAAGATGCAAAGATTGCCCCTGAAAATGTATCAACAGAAACGTGAATATTTTTTAATTTGCCGAAAGGGGGATATTTCGTAACATCAGTTTGCCATAATTGGAGACTTTGCAATCCCCGTGGGTTAACTGCTCTCATGGAGATTGGAGGTTGAACCATTTGACAATCTGGACAGGTTTGTATAATTTCTTTTGCTTGCGTTTTGGAAAGGTGGAAGGATCTCATCAGTGCTTGTGCATTTTGATGAAAAAATGCATGACTCAATTTTGCTTGTTGGAAAATATCTGGTAACGTTTGCTGGACAGTCATAGTTAATTTGTCTGCTTGCGCATTTCCTTCCGCTAGAAATCGTGGAAGTGATGAGTGCGCTCTGATATGTGTGATAAAATATTTGTGCGTCCTGTTTTCCAACATTGTTTTCATACATGATAAGTACGAATATAGAACATCATTGCTTGTTTCTTTCAAAAGTGATCCTTCCAACCTTTTAACTACATTTGCTACATATGCCGAATCAGTGACCAAATTGAGTGGTTGTTGGAATAATTCAAAAACTCTGACTACTGCTGCTAATTCTACAATTTGTGATGATCCCTGTACTATTTTTACATTTGATTCCCATTTTCCTGTAATTGGATTTTGCCATGTAATTGCTGATTTGCCTGTTTTCCCAGAACCATCAGTGAATACCGTGATTCCATCCAATGGTTCGTCGCTTACCCTTGATTTTTCTCTAAATCTTAATTTTACTTTCAATAATTTGTGACTTGGATAATGAATTGAACAAGTGCCTGTATAATCTAAAAGTGCAATCGCCAAGTCCTGTGATTTTTGAAATGCCCAGTCAAAATATGTTTTCTTCAAGGGTAAGTATATTATTGAAAAGTCCTTGCCTGTCATTGTCATCAACCTTGTCCTTCCCTTTATTATCACTTGTGCTGTCATTTCTAAGTTTGTAAGAATTGTCCTTGGAGATCTGTAAGATAGAAAAACTCATTCTATAATTAAAAGAGGGTCTTTTTTGTGTTCGTCCCATTGAAAAATCAAACCATATAGCTGTGTTTCTTCTCCCAACACTGCTAAATGGAATGGTAAAGAGTCCACATATCGGTGTGCTTGTCTGTCCTGTATCATTTCTGCAACCTTCTGCAGGCTTGCTTGCGCTTCTGGTGTAAGAGTTCTGGGGGATTTGATGTTGTCGTCCCCTTTCAGGAGATCGAACAAAGATGAAAGATCTTCATTCGTGATTCCCAAAATCGGTCTCATCCAGTTGATTTCTCCAAGGAGTTGTTGGAGATCTTGGAGATTGTTGACTTTTGAGTTAATTTCTAATTTTTGTGGTTTAATTGTCTGTTCAGTGATTTTCCATCCAAGGTATTTCCAAGGTGCGATTTCTTGAATCTTTGAAGTGCTGATTTCGAGTCCCGCCTTTTGTATTTCTTCGATCACACAAGCACGGACTTCTTGTAGTTCTTGTTCCGTCGATGCAGCAATCAGCAAATCATCTATATAGTGTATAATTCTTGCTTTGGGATATTTGTGTCTTGCTGGAGCCAAAGTTTGTGCCACATACCATTGACAAATTGTTGGCGAATTCTTGAGGCCTTGGGGTAAAACAACCCAATGATATCTCTTCATTGGCTCTTCTCTGTTCAAACTTGGAATAGAAAATGCCATTCGGTGAGCATCGTCTTCATGAAGTGGAATACTGAAAAAGCAGTCTTTGAGGTCAATAATAACAAGAGGCCAGTCTCTGGGAATCATTGTGAGTGATGGAAGTCCTTGCTGAAGAGGTCCCATCTCCTCCATGATTTCATTCAATTTTTCCAGGGCTCCCTGGGCTCTGCTGCCACTGCCAGAGACTGGCAGGGACCTCAGCCCTGTGAGTGTCACCCTGGCCTGCCCCTGCCCAAGGTGCCCCAGGGCCAGAGAGATGGACACAGAGAGCTCTGGGCACAGGAGCTCATCCCAGCCCTTCATCCAGGGGTTCCCAGGGGACGTTGCTCTCTGGAAACTCCAGAAACAGCTAAAGGTGTTTGTGCTCACTGGGTTTGTGTCCCCACACAAACACACAGAGTGTTCAGGGCTGTGGAATGTCCCTGCACTGCAAACACAGACTCCTGACCTGGTCACTGGATGTCCCTTCACGGAGGGAAGAACAACCTCTATGCCCTGGGGTGAGAGGGCACTGCTGGAAGCAGCTCTGGCTTTGCAGGGACACTGCTGGGACAGCCCCACCCTGAACACTGCCACACTTATGCTGTCACTGCTCTTCTCCTCTCCAGGGCTCTGTGTTGGTAACATCTTTGAGAGCAAATGGGGAAGGAAATTGAAGCTTTCAGGCCCTGCACTGGGGACATGCCCTCGCATGATGGAAATGCTGTTGCAGAGTCCATGGCCTGTCCCTGCACAGTCACAGAGCAGGACTGGGACAGAAGTGAGAAAGCCCTGAGGCCTTAAGTCAACACAGGGGCTCTCAAGGGGAGTGTGGAAGTGAAGGAAGGGGAGGTTATGGAGCAGAAGCCCTGGGGCTGCCTAGAAGTGAGCATCCATTTTCACCCTAGATATTCCCAGAGGAACAGACGCTGCAGCTCCAGAGCAGCCAGGGAGGAAAGATGTCAGGCAAACACGGCAATACCGAATTCTTTATTTTGTGTAAGCACATATGTAGTACAATCCCTGGGTTATATAGCCTGTGGTTCACACTAGGAATGTGAATAGTGAAGTAAAAAAGGTACAGATAGAAATTTCACAGTTAACAAATTCTCAAAAATATAATACCTGTGGCAGCAAAAAAACCCACAAGACACAGAGTGGGCATTAATGAGTGTTGGGGGTTGAGTGTTTTTCTGCTACTATGTTAATTGAAAGAATTTTTCCCATTATCATGCCAATAGAGCTGGCCGGGTTACACCCAGGGTCTCTGATGGGTCCAGACAAAAGGGGTGGGTGGGAACGGCTCCCGGAGGGGCCTCTGAGGCTTCTGGGAGGGCACTCGCGTTTCCGGCGAGCTGGGATGAGGACGCGCGGGATCGTCAGCCCACGCGGCTGAGCACAGCAGAGCCAGACCCTCTGCGATCACCTGCCCTGCATCTGCCCCATTCCAGCCTCCTGCCTCTGCGGACACAGCTGATCACCCAGACACACACGGTGAGCGAGGAGCAGCCGCTCCAGCCCGTTCCCGCCCGGGACCGGCGTGGCCGCTGCCGCCCCTCCCCCCCCCCTCCTTCCTGCCTCCGTTCTCGTCTGCCCTTCAGCAGATCCGGGCTGTGGACTAAGCACAGAAACAGCGTGCTTGCATCTAAAGGGACTGACACCGAGTTATCTATTTCGTTCTGTTAGCAATATTAACTGTTATTGTTTTCTGTTTGTACAGTTAGATATATTAGTAAAAGAGCTGTTATTCCCACCCCCTTATCTCTGCCTCAGAGTCCTTGATTCAAACAATTATAATACTTGGGGGGGGCGGGGGGAGTGGAACCAAAGTATCTATTCCAAAGGGAAACTTCTGCCCTTACTGGCAGACACCTGTCCTTTCAAACCAGGACAATGAGTAGCACTGGAAGAGTTATACAGGAGAATGAGAGTTTATTCCTTCTGAAAAGCGTTCATGATAATTTTCCTCAGATCATCCTTGAACTCCTGGTTCCTCAAGCTGTAGATAAGGGGGTTCAGGGCTGGAGGCACCACTTAATACAGAACTGACAGGGCCAGATCCAGAGATGGGGAGGAGACAGAGGGGGGCTTCAGGTAGGTGAATATGCCAGTGCTGAGGAACAGGGAGACAACAGCCAGGTGAGGGAGGCAGGTGGAAAAGGCTGTGTGCCATCCCTGCTCAGAGGGGATCCTCGGCACAGCCCTGAAGACCTGCACACAGGAGAAAACAATGAACACAAAACAGCCAAGTCCTAAACAGGCACTAACACCAAGAAGCCCAAGTTCCCTGAGGTAGGAGTGTGAGCAGGAGAGTTTGAGGATCTGGGGGACTTCACAGAAGAACTGGCCCAGGACATTTCCATGGCACAGGGGCAGGGAAAATATATTGCCTGTGTGCAGCAGTGAATAGAGAAATCCACTGGCCCAGGCAGCTGCTGCCATGTGGGCACAAGCTCTGCTGCCCAGGAGGGTCCTGTAGTGCAGGGGTTTGCAGATGGACACATAGCGGTTGTAGCACATGATGGTCAGGAGGAAATACTCTGATGAAATGAAGAACATGAACAGAAATACCTGAGCAGCACATCCTGAGTAGGAGATGTTCCAGGTGTCCCAGAGTGAATTGTGCATGGCTTTGGGCACAGTGGTGCAGATGCAGCCCAGGACAGTGAGGGCCAGGTTGAGCAGGAAGAAGAACATGGGGGTGTGCAGGTGGTGGCCGCAGGCTACGGCGCTGATGATGAGGCTGTTGGCCAGGAGGGCAGCCAGGGAGATACCCAGGAAGAGGCAGAAGTGCAGGAGCTGCAGCTGCCATGTGTTTGCCAGTGCCAGCAGGAGGAAGTGGCTGATGGAGCTGCTGTTGGACATTTTTTCACTCCGGGCATGGTGGAATGTTGAAAGGAGACATTGACAAGTTGGGATCAATCATCTTTGATTCAATCCTATGGGATTGTTTTAGGGATTCCCTCACAACAATTTCTATTCCTGTGTGGTTAACTTCAGTAAACATTTCTATTTTGAGCTCGGGTTTGTGCTGCTGAATTCCTGCCTCATCTTAGCATTGCTCTCAGCCTGAACACTGGGGAGTCCAGAGGGAAAACTGGGCTACCTGTGCCCCAGTGCAGTCAGACATGCAGGACCCACACAGGGACCCTTTACTTATTACACTTCTCTCTATTTCAGGTGGGCCGAACATGAAGCATGCTTGAAAAATAAGTGAAATTTTTGAAGACTCCAGCAAAAAATAATTTTCTCCAAACCATTTTCTTTTTTCCCATGGAACTAGACAGAGAGGAATATCCAGGGTTGTTCTGGTTCTCTGCTGCCTGCAGTTGTGCCTACTGGGAGATGTTTTTCTCTATCCAAGTCTTGTCCCTGCCAGTGCTGCCAGAGCCCAACCCAGCCCTGGGGGCTCAGCTCTGCACTGCAGACCCCTCCCAGCACAGAGCACCGCCCAGGGACATCTCCCTGCCCGCAGAACCTTAAGGGCAGCTTAGACAAACTGTGATGCTGCAAGCCAAGGTGCTGCTGCTGCTGCTGTCTGTAGGCAGAGGAGGGTGAGGAGGCCCTTTGTGAGGGAGATGTGAGGCAGATCTGCTGATGCCCAGTGGAAGAGTGCAGGAGTCTCAGTGACACAGACACACCTGACAGCCCCTTTCCCTTGCCTTGAGGAGAAAGCTGAGAGCAGCCCTGGCCATGCAGCACCATCTGCACAGCAGGAGGAATCTTCCCTGAGGGGGGTGGCTGCTTCCACCTCCAACTTCTCCCCACAATGCATGGGGAGCTGCCAGGCAGGCTGAGATCTGCCCCTGGCAGGTGGCACATGCCCTGGGCTGGCCAAGAGCCCTGAGGGCTGCAGGAGCTGCTCTGCAGGACAGCCCTGGGCATCTCTGGCTGCAGCCCCAGCTTCAGCCCCTGCAGCCATCCCTGGCAGCAGGAGCCATCCTGCCCTGTCCCTCTGACAGTGCCCAGGGCAGCCCTGCTCTGCAGCACATCCTCCTCCTCCTCCTGTGCCTCAGAGAAACTGGGAGAATCTTCCTCACATCCCCCATGCTGTGGGCTGTGCTGGCTCCAGGAGATCCCTCCAGGAGCACAGGGGACAGTGCCCTGCACCCACAGACTCACCATGCCCAGGACTGTGAAGATGTTTCTCCAAGTGAAGTCTCAGCTCAATGTCTTCCCAGTCCTGATTGCCTTTATCATGTCTGTGCCTGGCTCCTGTCCCCTCAGTGCCTGCAGGCAGAGCCCTCAGCCCTGCAGGGCTGGGAGAAGAGCTGCTCCTCAGCAGAAATGTCTTTTTCAAGCTTTTCTTGGTGGCCTGGAACTCCTGCTGTGCCAGAAGCCCAGCCCATCTCAGCAGCACAGACACAGCACAAAGAGTTTTATGACCCCCTCAGGGATTTGATGTTGTTTACATCAAACTCAGTCCCTGAGAAAGTGTTTGAAAAACTTCTCAAGAACTCAAAGTCAGAGTAAAATCCAAAGTTTCTTGAAGTTTTAATGGATCCCACTGAGGGACACTACTGTGAAACTGTCCCCAGATTCCAGTTAGAGCCTAACACTGGAAGTAGTGATGAGAGGTGACAACAAGCTAAGGAAATGTGTTTTAGATGCTGAGCAAATCTGGATGTGTTTCACGATTGCAAATGGCCAAGGCCTGAGCCCCAGCCCCTGACAAGGCAGATCCTGTCCCTCCCTCATTTCTCAGGGCCCTTCCCGGGCCACTGGGCTCTGGGGATGTGCAATGCCAAGGGCAGGACCATGGGACAGCCCCTGCCAGGCTGCTGAGCAGGGACAAGGAGGCAATGAGGCCCCAGCACAGCAAGGCTCACTTGTCCCCTGCTGGCCTCAGGCCCAGGGCTAGCAGCCATGGCCCAAGTGCTGCAGCAGTTGGCTCTGGCAGGGCCTTTCAGCTGCTGCCCATCCCTGTGCCCTCTGCAGCCCAGGCTGTCCTGCGGTGTCCATGCCCTGCACCTCTGTCCCTGCAGGCTGTCGTCATCCCCCGGCTGCCCTACCTTGCTGGCTCCATCCTTTGCTGACAGCTCTGCGTCCTGCCTGCCTCTGCCTGGCCACACAAAGACTTGGATGACTTTCTTTTGATGTTTTCTAGTACTTCAAAAGGATCCACCATCTCTGAAACCAGCCTTCAATCCCCCACAGGGATCTCCTCTGCTGTCTTCTGTCTCCATCCCACTGAGCACAGACTTCCTTTGTCCCTTTACAGTATTCATGTGCTTGAGTTCTCCAAATACCACTTTGGGAGATCTCTGGGCCCTCTCCAATATGTTGGGAAATCAAAACTTTCAGCTCGTAGTTTAAGAAAAGCACCGGAGGAACAAGACCATCCAGATCTCTCTGTTCTGTCTACTTTTGTCTGGGAGCAATCCTAGGCATGATAGAATTTGGGAGGCTAAATCCAAATTTTGGCCCTGGCCCCCAGACGAGAAGGGCAGTTATTTTCCATAGGAAGGAAGGAACGGAGCCCCAGTGTTTGGCGGCAAATGAGACACAGCCTGCAGGAAGCTGGTCAGACGGCACCGTGGACGGACGGGCCAGCACCACCCGCACCTTTTCAGGGGGAGGCTCTGCCCCGGCAGGCGGATCAAGCGGCAGCACCGGCACGGTGGAGGGGCCGGCTGACGGCACCTCCTTCTCAGCAGCAAGCGGCCCCACAAGGATGGGGGCCGCCCCCCCCATCAGCACTGGCTGCATGGGGGCTGCTCCAGCCGGCGGCCGCTCCGAGCCATCAGCGCAGGGGGCGAGTCTGGCTCCAGGGGGTTCCCGGAATAGCGGTCAGATTCATCCTCGTTTTGTTCTGAACCTGCCTCGCTCCCCTCAGAGCCTACCTCTTCCTCATTCAATTTTTCATTAATGATCCCCCAAGTGTGAAATCGAGGGAGAATTGAAGCATCGCCTTCCCGTATGACTTCATACAATCGGTATCCGAGCTCTCTCCAAGCTTTCTCAGAGAAGGTCACTCCTTCATCCTCAGAAAACCCGCTTTCTCTTGCCCATGCTAACAAGTCAACTAAGTCATTGTCCGGAATTGGGGTGTCTAAGCTTTCAAGGACATCCCTCCACAGCGAGAGTATACTTTGCTCTTGCTTAGACAGACGATTCCCCATTATTTCAGAACTTCCCACCTAGCCGCAATGCTGGGAGGGAGGGGGAAACACAGTACCTCTCTCGACGGGGAGAAAACAGTCGAGACGCAGCTCGCAGCTCTCGCTTTCCGGGCTCCCGGCACTCGGCTCCGCGGGGCTGTGGGATTTCGCTGCCGCTCCGAACCGAGCCAAGGGGCTCCTGAACTACAAGCTCATATTACCTCTCTCGGTGGGAGAGGAGAAAAGCCAACGATTCCTGCGGGTTTCCCGTCCTGCCATAGTCAGGCGGGTCTCTGCGATGTCCCAGATGGCTCTCTACTCCAGCCGCTATCCCGGCTCTGGTCCTGGCCCCAGGTTCGCAGCCCTGGTTTTCTGGGTTTCAGTCTGCTCGGTGCAGCTCTGGCTACAAACCCCAGCACGGGCCGCACCCCGGTTAGGACAGGCCTCCAGGGTCCGTCCCGGTTTTTGCAGGCTGTCAGCTCCAAGTTTTCCCGGTGCTGTTCGTCGGTCAGAGATCGCTTAGGGCGATCCTGATCCACTCAAGTAACGAGTGGAACCTCCATATGTTGGTGTGGAGAAAGATACGGAGCAGCGAAAAAAACAGCAATAAGACACTCTCTTGCTTGGTGCAGGAAAGAGCAAGAAAGAGTAGTTTATTGAAATAAACCATTGCCTTAAATAAGACAATTCATGAAAAACAAAATACAGACAGATCATTGATCAGAGAAGGAGACACCTCTCCTCCCTGACTTTCTCATGGACCTTGCAGGTGTTTATCTCTGTTATGATTCTTTCTCTTGTGTTTACATTAAATAAATCTCTAGCCTGGGAAAAATCCTGCCTAGAGGCTGAGAAAGTTTCATGGCCTGAGAAAAATACTTAGAACTTGAGAAAAAGGCCTAGCTAAAATGTGCCTAGGCCTCCAGCAGTGTCCACAACTGGGACTGGCACCGGCTGTGGGGATTGGTTGTGGCTTTAGATCTTCCAAGAGCAGAGCAGTTGCTGGCTGCTGTAAAGTTGTTTCTTGTGAAGGCACATCAGGCTCCAAAGGCAAAGAGCCCAAGGCTCTCCAGTCCCTGTTCAATCTCTCTGCCATAAAGTCCCAATGGAAGCAGGAGCAGCTCTCTGCTGCAAGAGGTCGAAGCTGCGGCTGGTGCAGAGTCTCCAGAGGCAGATGCTCCATGGCCTTTCTTCTTCTGTTCTTTTCTTCTTCATCTTCCTCTTCTTCTTCTCTCCCGTGCTGGTAGTGGTGATGATGATGGTGGTGGAGGAAGAGAGAGCGATAAGAGAGGAGGGTGAGAGAGCTCTGGCTCCAATACACAGATTTTTATTGACAAATTACCCAATGAGCCAAAACTGTGAACCTGACAAATTTCTCCTAATCCTATTAGAATTCCGTAACACTAAAGTCTACATATAACTTGTGCACATGGCCTATCTGTTCTATGTGAAGAATATATAAAATATTCCTACTGCAATTTTATTTTGTCTAGATCTAAGTTTTTACTGTCTCAATGCAGCCACTATTTTATAGGAGATTCCACAGCTTTTACTCTATATGGTATTTAAAACATATATCTATGTACTTCACACTAAGATTTAAATGTGTACTTCATATCTGTGCTACTTAATATTTCTAATTCCTTATATTAAAACTTAGATGTCTATTTAATGTCTGTGTGGTTTCCTGTATTTTAATTTCTCAAAATATTTTAAATTTAATTTTTTCACACTGTTCTCTTTCAGAGGGAGTCAGAGAGGCTTCTCTGTTCCACTCTCCAACAACCGGGAATGGGAACAGGGCCTGGGAATGGGGACTGGGAAAGGGACATCAGAACTGGAATGAAAACGGGAACAGGGAATGGGAATATGGGAACAGAACAGGAAATATGGAAATAGAAATTGGGCAGAAAATATGGGATGGAGATTTAGAATATGGGACAGGGAACAGACATGGGGATAGGACAACAGGATTGGGAATGGGAATATGGGAAGGGGATTGGAAATATAGAAATGGAAATGTGGGAAATGGACTGGGATCAGGAATACAAGAAGGGGAACAGGACAGGGATTATGGGACTGAGAATATGTGAACGGTAACCAGGCAGAGAATACAGGACAGGGAATGATACTGGGACTGGGATCTGAACTGGGACAGGAGCAGGCGTGGTGTGAGATGGGAATGGGCTGAGGGCAAGGGCAGTGACAGTGGGGAGAGGAGGATCCTGGACAGGGGACAGCGGGAGCTGGGTTAGGGGGAAATGGGGAGGGTGTCAGGGCAGGGGGTCCTTGATAAGCTGTCACAGAACCTCCATCAGCATCTCCCAGTGCAGCCAGAGCCGCTGGATCTGGGGTGCCCAAAGCCCTGAGCAACCCACAAGGAAACCTGAAGTCCCTGGAACAGAGGGTCCCCCAAATCCTCTGGAAGATCCTCCTGTGTCTGGAGGCAAGTCTTAGTTCAATGTCTTCATTTTTACCCCGGTACTGGGTGTCTGGGAACGACAACGAGAAATGCAAAGAAAATCCAGGCCAGAGGGAGCCAGCACGAAGCTTTGCCTCCACTCAGGGCATTCACAGGGCTTCTCTCAGTGGAGACTCTGTTGGTGTTTGGTCAAGGTAAATCTCCCGGAGAAGCTCATCCCACACTCAGGACACTCATAGGGTCTCTACCAAGTGTGGATATGCTGGTGGGTGACGAGGTGGCAGTTTTGCTTGAATCCCTTCCTGCAGTCGGGGCAGCAGAAGGGCCTCTCATCCCAGTGAGTGCGATAGTGCTTCAGAAGGCTGGACCTGCTCTTAAACCTCTTCCTGCATTTATCACACTCGTACAGCCTCTCCCCTGTGTGGATGCGCTGGTGGGTGAGTAGGTGGGAGTTTTGATTGAAGCTCTTCCCACAGTCAGGACAGCAGAAGGGCCTCTCCCCTGTGTGAATGCGATAGTGCTGGAAGAGATGGAAGTGGGTGTGAAACCTCTTCCTGCATTTATCACACTCGTAGGGCCTCTCCCCGGTGTGGCTCCTCTGGTGCAGAGTCAGGTGTGAGCTCTGGATGAATCTCTTACCACACTCCCCACACTCGTAGGGCCGTTCCCCAGTGTGGATTCTCCGGTATCTGATCGGTTTGGATCTCCACCTGAAACTCTTCCCACATTCCGAGCACTTGTGGGGCTTCTCCCCATGGTGAAGCTGCTCACGCAGCCCCAGCTTCGAGCTCTGGCCACCTCCCCGGCCCGGGCTGGCTCTTTCCTGCTGGGATCCCCAGGCTGTGCGTTTGCAGCCCCTCCTGCTGCAGGATCTGCGGGGCTTTTCCTCCCCGTTGCACTCCTGCGCCGTGGAGCCGCTGCAAACGGCCTCTTGCCCGAGGCTGTGCCGTGGGGATTTGTCCTCCCTGCTGTCCGTGCTCAGCTCCTTGTCTGGGGGAGGAAGGACAAGGAGAGGATGGGATTTGCCTCCGTGCCAGAGGCAAGGGCAAGGAGATCCCCCCAGGGCTTTGCTGCAGCCGGGGCCGTGCTGGGCTGGGAGATGGAGCAGGGCATAGGGGGACAGGGGCACTGACTTCCTCCTCACCTGCCTGCGGCTCCTGGTCCATCGAACTCGTCCTCATGGCCTCCTCCTTGGTGCCAAGGTTTGGGAAATCCTGGTTTTGGGGAGGAAAACAAGGGCTGAGCGCGTTGGGTTTGATGGTGGCGCTGCCCAAGGGCAGCTGGAGAAGTCAGTGCCTCTTTCAGCCTCGGGGGCCTGAAGCCCGCTCAGCACCAACCTCCCGCACCCCTCCAGGCTGCCGGGGCTCCCCCGGCTCCGGGATCGCCCCTCTACGATCTCCCCGTTCCGGGGCTCCCGCCTTCCCCCCGGCTCTGCTGGGGATCCCCAGAGCCGATACCGGGCGATCCCACATGGGACCCGCCAAGATCCCACAAGCGCCATGTCTGGCTCAGCTTTGGGCTCCTGCAACATCCAAACATCCCCTGAACCGCAAAATAAAACCCTCCCGGAGCCCCCCATGATGGATTTGGAGCGAGCTCCCCCTCTCCGCTCACCTGCGGGATTTTGGGGGACGATACTGCCGGACCCGGGGAAACTGCGGCGTCAGCGAGCAGGTGGGAGAAGCCCGTGGTTCCAAAATCGCTCCTCCTCTTCCTGCCAATTCTCCTGTGTCCCTCCTCTTTCTCCCGCTGCTTCTCTTCCGTCTCTTCCCGCCCCTCTTCTTCCTCCCGCTCCTCCTCTGCTCTTAGCGGTCTCCCAGCGCAGCCAGAGCCACTGGAACTGGGGTGCCCAACGCTCTGAGAAACCCCCAGGTCCCTCCCAGGACCCCTCAAATCCCTGGAACCGAGCGTCCCCCGCATCCCCTGGAAGATCCCGCCGTGTCCCCAAGCAGGTCGTGATTTCGGATCTCTATTTTTACCCTGGTTTTGGGTGTTTGGGAAGGACAAAGAGAAATGCAAAGAAAATCCAGGCCAAGGGGAGGATGTAGAGCCCCCAGCCAGGTGTCTTCCCAACACGGATCAGCAGCACCAGGGCTCAGGGGGGCTCTGCCCACCGGGGATCCCTCGGGATCATCCAGCGCGTATCCTGCCATGGGGATGGAGCTGCAGCTGGGCACTGTCTTGGTTGGAAAGACAGGTGTCTGCTGAGGAGATCTGGAGCTTCTCTTGAAATGGAAAATGTAAACTCCCTCCCTCTAAATTAATATGACTTAGAAATTAAGGAGCTCTCTGGCAAAGATATGGGATTTAGAATAACAGTTTTTCACTGGGAAAATGAAAATAAAAGTATAGTAATATAAAGACCAAGACACTGCCAAGGTCAGAATGCAGCCTGTAACCCTGTTGCTCAGGGTGTTGGTTACAGTCTGAATAATGGTACCCATAGATTTCTTGGAGGGATAGATGTGGTTTTGTTGGAGCAATGATTTTGGAGAAGGGTGTAGTTACTTTTTTAACATCTAGTGGTGATGAAGATAGGTCTGGTCTTCTTTTGGGAATTTAGTGGGAAAAGTTGCTCTGATGTTTCAAATTTCAGATTTTATTTATTCTGGAAATCCTTGGCTTTTCTCCTTGGGTGGGGCATCTCCCATAAGGTATAACTCCTTGTGGGGAGGAGTTCTGAGGGATGGATCATGGAAGAGATAAGGAGCCCTGTTCCACCTGGTTTCAGCAGATGGTGATAGAATGTATACTTCTGCTTGCATCTTGCATTGCAACTTAAGACATTATCTACTCCTTATTCTATTACCATCTGCATCCTACTTTAATTAATACCTTCTTTCAACTCTGCTATATGTTTTTATCCACAGTGAAACTTTACACACAGTTCTCACTTAAAATTAGGTTTTTCTGTGGTACTCAATGTGTATCTTTATCTTTCTGCATTACCTACTAAGTGTAACTAGATTTTTGAGCAAAAACAAATGTATTGATTGGTTTGCCTTTGCTTGAAGTGGGCCTAATCTAAACAATCTTAAAATACCTTTTATGTGTACTACAGGAACTTTATCCCCATGCACTGTGTGCAAGGCTTCAGACTGGGCAGGACTTGCTTGAGTGATGGACTCTCAGGTGTTTACTATTTAGGTGGCTTTTGTTCAGTTCATTTCTCAATGTTTGGATGTTTCCCTGCCAAGTGCCTTTAGGGTAATTTTAAGTAGTCTGTTGTACAGTTCAGCTTTCCTGGCAGCTAGGGTGTGATAAGGGATGTGATCTATTTATTCATTATCTTGGTTTTTGGCTGAGGTGTTTCTAAGGCTGTTCTTGAAATGGGTCCTGTTGTCTGACGATTCTCTCAGGGGTGCTGTGTCTTTATAGGACTTGCTGTTTTTGGGCTTCAGACGGTGTTTTGAGTAGTAGTGTGAGGTACAGGGTAAGTTTCTAAAGATCTAGTGGTGGCTTCTACAATTGTGCTCACGTAGCACTTGCCTTGGGGGGTTTGAGGCAGTGTGATGTAGTTCATTTGCTGGGCTTCTTTATACTTATATTTGGAATACTGCCCCCCATATTAGAGAGGCCTTATCAGCTTGACTTGCTTGATTTTAGCACGTCTTACAGTTATGGATAACTTGAGAAATGCAATTTATAGTTAAATGTGCTTTTCAGTTTTGTGCCTACTTATAGGTGGCATTTTTGCCTTGATGGCTTGAGGCAGTATGGGCCTATTGAGCTAGGAACAACTCTCCCTTATGTTGCTTATTTAAATTTATTTGTGACATCTCTATTTTTTCAGCTCGATCTACTTGCTCCTTGTTTTAGTGTTCTTTATTAGCCGGACTTTTGGGGAAGTGGCTGTCTACATGATGAACTTCTACAGAGAGTTTGTCTGAGTGGCAATGTTTTTGCACTCATCAGCAGCCTCAATTGGTTTTCCTTTATGTTGCTAGCTGGCCTTTTTTTACCTTTCTAGCTAACTCCACAGAGCATTGGTTACTATTTAGGATTCAGTATAAAGGTAGAGCTTTGGCCAGTTCTCTCTTTCAGCAGTGTCCAGGGCCAGCTGAATGGCTTTGAGTTCAGCAAGTGCACTTGATTCACCTTCTCCTTCAGTAGCTTGTGTGACTCGTCGTGTGGGGCTCCCTGCGGCCACTTTCCACTTCTGGTTCATCTCAACCATGAGACAGAAACTGTCAGTCAAGAGCACAGCGTGTTTCTTGTGCTGGTAGTTGGTTGTATGGTGGAGCTTTTTAGCCTGGGTTACTTTTTTCTGCTCCTTTTTGTTAGTGAGACGAAGGTTTTAATCTTGTGGCAGGTTTTAACTGTTTTAAAAATTTCAGGGTGATTTGTGTTTGTAATCCGGCCATGCTGTGTGATGAGAGCAATCCATGGGCTCCATGTGGTGTGGGTGGTGTGGTGGGTAGAGGAGCCTTTTCTTTAAACACCCACCCCAGCACCAGGAGTCAGGGTGCCAGGAGGAGTTGTGCTTTTGTGATAATTCCTTTTGAGGTGGCTTGAACTTTCTTATTAAAGGTGGCTAAATTTTTTTTAATTTTATTTTTTGTGAGTGTAGTTTGCTTCAGACTTTGTGTAACTTTGACTCTAGAATTCTAGTTCTTGGCCTCGCGTCTCCCCAGGCACCTTCTGCTAAAGGCTCCAGGACAAGCCATTGTTCTTGGCTGCAGAGGAAAGCACAATCCTCACCTCTGGTCCCGTCCTGACTGGGCCAAGGGCACTGCATGAGCGATTTTCTGCTTGGTCTGGGTGAAGGTTTGTTGCTGTTCAGGACACAGCTGGAATTGTTCTTCTTAGGGTGACCAGGTAGAGAGGGCTTACAATGTGGCTGCACTCAGGAATGCATTCTCTAAAAACCTATGGCCCCTAGGAAAGCTTGTGTTTCCTTCTTGCTGGTTGGTGGAGACACTGTGATGATCTCATTGATCATTTCAGTGGGGATCTGGCTCTGTCCATCTTGCCACTCTACTCCCAGGAACTGGATCTCTCAGGCAGGTCCCTTGACTTTGCTCTTCTCGATGGTGAAACCTCCTTCTAGCAGAATCTGGATGATCCCCTCTCCTTTCTCAAATACTTTTATTGCCCTGTTCCTCCACACAATTATGTATTGATATATTGCAGATGTTTTGGAGCTTTACCCCTTTCCAGTGCAGCCTGGATCAGCCCGTGGCAGATGGTGGGACTGTGTTTCCATCCCTGGGGCAGTCGGTTCCAGGTGTACTGCACATCCCTCCAGGTGAAAGCAAACTGAGGCCTGCACTCTGCTGACAAAGGAATGGAGAAAAATGCATTGGCAATGTCAATGGAGCCACTTTGCTGCCTTGGGCTGCAGCTCCTCCTGGAGATCCAGCGTGTCCGGCACGGCAGCGCTCAGCACTGGAGAATCAATGACTGGGAGAGAGAGGGGGTCTACTGACTACTGATCAGAATCCAAATTTACTCTCAGCTACATGTGCTTATATACCATTTTTAGGAAAGCTGGTAATTTTTTACTACCTTGGTTGAGTTATACATCACACAGACAAGCTTACACATTTTGCAACATTTCTATTTGATTCATTCTTCTTTCCTGTCACCATTCTTGATCCAATCTTCATGGAGTCTTCAAAGCTCTATTTGCTCTTGCCAAGGCATCTTGGTTATCAAGCTGCTTATGCTAATTAAATCCACAGCACTCTGTCTTAGCTCCCACAGTGGAGTCACTTCATTCAAGGCACAATAGCCTGCAGTCAATTTCTATTTTCTGTCAGACTTGCCCACAGGCAAACTGGGGCTGTTGAAGGGTGAGTGGGTTTACTGAGCACCCTTTGACTTTCTAGCCAAAATTTTATGGGTGGGGATAATGGCATCTTCATTCATCTGACACTGCTGGCTGTGTGCTGTTGAGGTGGCAGTTGGTTCTTGTTGCACTTTCACCTTCAGGAACCTACTGTAGATGGGTTTTCTGATAGTCCAGGCAAGGTGTTTAATTTCTCAATGCCCTCTGCTTCTACAGCAGCTGTTCCAAAAGCCCACCTGAGTTCCTTTGGCTCTTTGTAATAGCCATTCCAGGGGAAGAATATGCCCAGAATTCATGGAGCCTCTGGGCCAGTCACACTGGGATGTTTCTGCCACCCCTTCCCAGTCAGGCTCATTTCAGCCTCCAGCAGAGTCAGTTCCTGTGATCCCCCATCACCCCAGCAATGGAAACAGGTTCTGCCCCCACATGTCCCAGTGGCATTAGGGTACACTGTGCACCAGGATCAACTAAAGGCTCTGATGTGCCAGGCCATTGGATCTGCTCCATCCAAAAGACCTGGCTGTCCTGTGCCTCTCCCTGGCTAGAGGCAGGGCCCCTCCAACCCTGGTTATCATTTCCTTCCTGGGCATACATACTAGAGGTTCTTTTAAGAGGATCCCACAGGTCATCTTCCTTTCTGCAATACCTGGCAGCTTGGTCATGGGAGGTTGAGGCTGCCTTCACTTTAGTGGAACTCCCTCTCTTAGTGCTTCCCTCCCTGAGTTGATGCACCCGTGCTGACAGCAGAGAAGTGGGTTTCTCATTTTTCCTTTTCATGATTTCCCCATGGTTGTGCACAAAGAACCACAGGTCAGCTCGTGGGGTGTACCCTCTCTCCCTAGCTGGGGGATGTTGGGCTCTGACTTTGGGGCCTGTGACTGGCACTGATGCTGCACTGATGTTCCTCACCTCTTCAGTTATCTCCCTCATCTCTTCCTTAAACTCCTCTTTGAGCTCCTTAACCACAGCAGAGACATGAGCCTTCCCAGGCCATTGATCACACTCTCATATTTTCTGAGCTTGTTGGTGACAGAACCCACTGTCTCTGGGTTGTTATCAGCATTAATTGTCACAGTAAAGGTGTATTTGGATGGCCCCAGGTTTGCCAGATTCCACAACATCTGCCCCGTGCACCTGACCTTGTTAGGGTCATTGTCCTGCTGTCCACCCCTCCCAAAGAGCACCTCCCGTGCTGCCACTTCTCTCAGCTGCTGGATCCCTTCCTCAAGGCTCTTCCAGCACATTCTGTGGTGGTGCTCCTGCATTCTCTCTCTGGGGACAAACCTCTCTGTCACACTCATTAAAAGCTGCTCCCAGAGGGAAAGGAGGCCCTGCTCCCTTATGAATACCTGATGCACACCTCAGTCCTGGGTCAAGGGTCCCAAGTTCCTTGCCTCAGAACCATCCAGTTGCACACCTGTACCCATAAGATCCCATACATGAAGTAACCAAGTTTTAGAAGGCTCATGCCGCTGTTGTACAATGTCTTTTTGCAGATTACAGAGACTTTCATATGACAGGACTCAGTGACGATTTCAAGTCTGGCTCCCCTACGGGTTGTGAGAGCCCTCCTTTTTTATCCTTATTATCTTGGTGCTTTATTTTCATCTTAGATTCCTCGTTTCCACAGGGGCCACTGCTGCTGGCTGTGGCTGCCCTTGCAGTTCAGCTGGAACCTGGACAGATGTCACGTCCATGGGTTCCACTGCAGAACCATCCGACTCTCCCTCTTCAAGGCAGGAGTGGAGTTTCTCAAGAGCTGGAGAGATGTACTCCTTCAGCACCTGGCCTATGTCACCTATCTCCTTCACCAGAACCCCCACTCAGTCCAGGTGGTTATTTTCTGAGATGGGCTGTGCTGCAGGGTCAGGCTGTGGGGCACCATCCCTAATCTCTGGGGTAGGTATCAGGGTGGTTATCAGAGTCAATCTCCCCTTATCTCTGAATGCTAAATAGAACAGGTTTAACAGGCATATCAGCATCACCAGCCACTGTATGATATCATTAGCATTTAGAGAATATTTGAATCCTTCAAAATGATTGGGGATAGACATAAAAAACTGGGTAAAGAGTTGGTAGAAAATTTCCCCCACTGTCACTTCCTCACAGTAGGTTCCATTATTGAAGTCACCCCAACAACATACAGTGTGTGATAGTCCTGAATCCTTGTAGCCACCTTCCAGAGGAAGTTAAAAATTCATTAATTCCTCACTTTAGTAACCCATAAAGCAAACTGGGTAACAGACACAGTAGCCTTAGTTATAGGGCCCATTTTCAGATATGGGCTCGCAAATGGGAGAAATACAGCCATGACCACGTGCCACCCAAGCCAGGGTAAGCCAGACCACATGATGCCACCTCATGAGATTTCTATATCCAGAAAAAAAAAAAGAAAAAAAAAGGTTGCTCAAGAATTGTTACTCCTTTTTTTACCCTTTTTCTCTCAATGCTCCTGTGCTGCACATTGTGCACCACAATCTGTCTTGGTTTGAAAAAATGGTCTCTGCAAAGGAAGGCAGGAGACTCTCTTGAAATGGAAAATGTAAACCCCCCTCCCTCTAAATTATTGTGATTTTAAAATTAAGGAGCTCTCAGGCAAAGATATGGGAATAGGAATAACAGTTTTTTACGGGGAAAATTAAAATAAAAATACAGCAATATTAAAAAGAAAACACTGAGAGAGTCAGAATACAACCTGACATCCTGTTGGTCAGGTGTTAGTGGGAGTCTGATTACATGCTGGCTATAGTTTTCTTGGAGTGACAGATGTAGTTTTGTTGAAGCAATGATTTTGGAGAAGGGTGTAGTTTTTTGTCAAGGTCTAGTGGTGATGAAGATGGGCTTGGTCTTCCTCTAGGAATTTAGTGGGAAAAGGCTTCTCTGATGTTTCAAATTTCAGATTTTATTTACATAGGAAATACTTGGCTCCTCCACCTGGGTGGGACATCTCACAATGAGATTATGTGATTTGATCAGGCATGCAGTGAATCTTAATGGCCTACTAACAGAAAATATCTTCATGGAGAAAGGGTGGGTTTTGGAAAAGATGACTGCCCCACCTGCTTTTAACAGATGGCCGATTAGAGGAGAATATCTCCCATGCAGATAAGGATCACTGTCCCACCTGGCTTCAAGAAATGGTGAGAGAATACTTTTGGTCACATCCTGTATTGCAACCTTAGACAGGCACCAAGCTCTTCCCACACTCAGGGCACTCACAGGGCTTCCCTCAGTGGTGCCTCCGTTGGTATCTGGTGCAATGAGAGCTCTGTGAGAAGCTCTTCCCACACTTGGGACACTCACAGTGGCTGAGCCATCCCAAGGAGCGGGGCTGTGATGTGCTCTGGTGCCTGTGCCATCCCAAGGAGCGGGGCTGGCTGTGGTTTGTTTGGTGCCTGTGCCATCCCCAGGGCAGTGTCCCAGGGCAGCTCTCAGTGTCCCCAGCAGGTCACGCTGTCCAGTGCACCCGTGCCAGCGGTCACTACGCACTCGGGGCAGGCTGGGCTGGACGGGGCTCGGGGCAGAAACACCGCCCCCGGGACTGGGGTCTCCCCCTGCCTCTGGGCCCAGCCTCTGGTGGCAGCGCCTTGGGCAGGGCACGGGGCTGCTGCTGGCCCAGGGGGACAGGCCTTGCCCCATGCCAGCTGCCTGTGCCCCTCTCATGCCTGTCCCACATCCCTGGGCCTCTTGTCCCTGCTGCTCCCCAACACCTTCACTGCCCCCATCAAAGCCCCACTCAACCTCTGCACTGTGACCTCTGGAAAGAAAGAAAGGTTGAGAGAAATGAAGTGTTGTCTGTTGACCCTGGCTGGATGCCAGGCACCCACCAGAGCTGCTCTCTCACTCCCCTCAAGAGATGGACAGGAGAGAGAAAATAGAATGAAGGTTTCATGGGTTGGGATCAGGACTGGGACAGATCACTCAGCAAATGCCATCATAGGAAAACCAAGTCAATAATTGGCTTAGGAAATTCGATTGCATTGCTCACAGGTCAAAAAGAGAGGTCTCATTGCAATCCAATGCATTGCCTGAGCTCTTCTAATCCCAGTGCTCAAAGCTTGTTTTCTAACATCCCTTTAAATACGTTGTGCAATCCATCCCTTTGTTACATATTCATAGACCCTCATGCATAGTCAGCTGTTTCTGGGAACTGTTTAGCATGGCCACTCCTTGGGACCGCCTTTGTAGAGCATGCGTGTTTCTTGGCTTGTGGTTTTATTCTTCTCCTTCTCCCTTTTAATTTGGGTGCTGGTCCCAGCTGGTGAGTGTTGATAATTGTCTTGTCAGCTGCAGGGTCCTCATCACATGTTCAGGGCTGTTATCATGACTGAGCAGGGGTTTAAGCATATTATCTCCAAAAAACTTATGTCTGACTTTTACTATTAACCAAGACTATATCCATATAGAAATGCTATTTTAACATTATACATATAGCATTTATCCAAATACTTGCAAAGAGCCAACAACTTGTCATGCATTTATAACAATACCCCCGTCTGTATTTTTACACATCATTTGGCTTGAGCAATATTCCTTGTTTTCTTGTCTCCATTTTTTCTTGTTTTCCTCAGAGATCCTTTTTGCTTCCTTCAAGGGGTCTTTTATACCTTTTTGTTCCTTTAATCCCATGATCTTTTGTGTTGTTCCAGATGTAGCAAATTTTGGGTTCACATGCATTGTTACAACTTGCCTGCCTTGAACCAGGCTGGTGATCAGCCAAATAAAGCAGGGGATCAGACAAGGAAGAAAGGTCAAGCCAGCTGTAGCACATAAAAGGAAGAAGCCCAGCTGCTTCCACCATTCAGTTCCCAATACATTGTCCCACCAGCTAGAGTTTAGCCTTGATTCCCATTTATGTGCTGGTACATGAGCTATTTTTCTGATATCATTGACAATATCCAGTACAGCATCTCCATTGTCACCTGTCTTCAAACAACAATCTGATATATTAAATTTTCCACACACACCTCCTTCTTCTGCCAGCAAGTAATCTAAAGCCAGTCTGTTGTGATACACTGCAGCCCTTGTTCGACTTTTTTGGTTTGCTATTAATTCCATTGCTGGACCAGTTTTCTATGTTATTTTCTCTACCACTGCCTGAAGCCTTATAATGTGATTTAACATGTAAATTGGAGTTCAGTATCCCCAGCTCCCATCTTGTGCCCAGGTGACTGGCCCATATGTTTCAATTATGCCTTTAAGGGGCCATTCTTCATCTCCCCATTTTTGGAACCCTCCAATCAATTCCCTTTTGTTTCTCTTTAAAACCTCATAAACTGATATTCCTAATTGGTCTCCCTTGGTCCTGGTAAAAGAAAAAATGCTGGCTGTATAATTCCCAGAGTACATCTCCCTTTCCACTGGCAAGGGAGTTCAGGGTATGCTCTTTTCCCACATATCCAAAATAAGCCATAAGGTGCTTTCCAATAATTATTTGTTTGTTGATTTATGTTTTCCCAAAAATTTGGATATTTCTGGGATTCCATAGTAAGGATTTTTGCCTGTATTATTGCATTAAAAAAGTCTAATTCTGTCATTATATGCACACTTTTCCCATTTTGTTTTTCCCTGGGTCCAATACTGGGTTTGTTTCTCTGGGATCCACCACATCAGTGTTCCATTATTCACTTTGTATCTCTCACAAGGAGTATTTCCTACTTCTTGATGAAAAATTTACCTAGTGCACCAGAGACATTCTTCCCCTATCCCTGTTGGACTTAAAATCCACCCTTCTGGTCCCCTTCCCCCCTTGGTATTTGTCTGGTTCCACTTAAGGAGTTCAATTGGACCTGGGCTACTGCCTTTCCATGGTCATTCTTCTGACATGAGAGCCCCCCACAGACCCAGCAGTTAGTTATGTTAAGTGAGGTAAATAAAAAGATTCAGCAGCCATAAAATTAAGGGTTACAAATAGTTTTAAGAGTTGTCCCCTCTGTTAAAATGTTAAGCAACTTACTGTTCTTGATGTGCATGTTCTGTATCCCCAAGTTGGCCATCTGTTTGTACTTTCCCAAACAATCCCAGTTCTATTTCAATCACTTCCTACTTCTGCCCTGTCCCTCACTTCACTTCCGGCCACCCGCTGCTGCTCCCTGTCAATCAAAAGACACTGCCCCATATGCAAAGTTTCCAGAGTTCCCAAGAAACACCTCTTCAGTGGAAGTCCTAACTAGCCATGAACTAAGGAGCTGTTGAGAAGAGTGACACCCCTGGACCAACGAGCCCCAATCGAGTTCTGGACGTGCCGGTGAGGTTGGAACTCCCATTCCTGCCCTCGGACAGGACTGCATGGGAACCTCCTTCCAGCGTCGCCTAGACAAGCAGCAGCAGGTGTTGGCCCCTGGCGACCCCCCCCCCCCCAATTTTTCAATAAAAGAGCTGCTATTTAATAAAGGCCTTGGCCCTGCTCCGTTTATTACATTAAGCTCTTTACTTATTCTTTCTCCTAGTTCTACAAATTGGTTCTTTCCCAGTCTCAAGATATCTATCTTTCCTTACAGTTGCTTTTTAAGTTTTGCATACAAATTTTGAAATGAAATTGGTACAATTTTAGGCTGTGGTGCTATTTTTCCTTTTATATTTATTAATTGTTCTTTTACCAAATCTTGAGCCTTACTGTTAATGATATATGTAAAACAAATCCATTTCTCTCCTTTTGGACATTCATTTTCCGATTTGTCATCGCTTATTCCAAGGTTTTCTGCAATCCAGTATTTTTTCCCATTGTGTTCACAAGTTCTTAATTTGGATGGGTTATAACAGTGGCTGTTGACATGGGCATGTGTAATAAGGAAAGAACCTCGGTGTCTCTCCATGTGCAGCTTCCAGCAGCATCTGTAACATGGCCCTGCCAACCTCCCGATGGGGAAAAGGCAAAAATGAGTGACAGAAAAAGGAATAACAGAGGTCTGGTATGGCTTATACCTGCACCTCCCATGCCTGTGGGGTTGCAGCCCACAGCAGGTGTTATGATCTTCTCAGTGGCAGATACAGAGGCCAGTCTGGTCTTGCCCTCTATTTCCTTGTCACTTGCTGGTTTTGACACTCCTTAACTGTAGATTCTTACTGTTTCCCCAGCTCAGGTATTTCCCAGTCAACAGGTATTAGTAACTCCCATCCACGAAATAAAGTTACTATTTTAGTGGTTCTTAATTTTATGTGGATAGGGACAAGATTTGATATACAGAACTTTTTATAATGAGACTGCTAATTGTATATCTTACAACATCAGTTTGATAATTTAGTCCTTTTATACTTAATGCAGTGAGTATGTTCAATGTTTAGAACGAGTCAGACAGGATATACCATGTGGCAATGATGGAAGTTGTCATTTGGGTCCTCCCAGTTTGTCACCAACTGGTCCTCTGTGAAGAGTCAATTTAGTGTCACCAGGTTCAGATGTTATATTCCACTCTTTAGGTTTCTCCACAGGTCCTTTGATTCTGCTGCCGTGGATCCACCCATGTTCCCTGTCCAGACAGCGGCTTCAGTTGTCAGCAGTACCTGAAAAGGACCTTCCCATTGTGGGGTTAAAGATTGTTCTTTCCATGTCTTCACCAGTACCCATTCCCCTGGCTGGATATTGTGGATTTTAAACTAGAGGTGTGGTTTCAGGGATTATTCCTTTTAATTGCAAATTTTCAAGGGTTGTTGCAATTGTGTTTATATATCCTCTAACACTCTTTTCCCCTAATTCATAAGTGGCAGTTTCATGTTGGGTGGTCAAAAAGAATAACCCAAACATCATTTCATAAGGTGACACTCATAGGTCAGACCTAGGTTGTGTTCGGATCCTCAATAGAGCCAAAGGTAAACATTTCACCCAGGACATCTGGGTTTCAATCATTAATTTTGTTAGAGTTCTTTTTAAAGTCTGGTTCATCCTTTCTACCCGGCCCAAACTTTGTGGATGCCATGGTGTGTGTAATTCCCACTTTATTCCCAAAGTTTGAATTATCTGCTGTAGGAATTTTGATGTAAAATGTGTTCCTCGGGCTGAATCTATTCTATTAACCATTCCATACCTGGGAATAATTTGTTCCAAAAGGGTTTTACAGACCACATTAGCTGTGGCTCTGACAGTGGGAACAGCTTCCACCCAATGAGTTAGATGAGTTATTACTGATAAAAACTTCGATCTCTGTAGTTGGGGAAGTTCAGTGAAGTCTACTTGAATACTTTGAAATGGTCGGAGTGCTAATTCACGGTCTCCAAGGGTTGTTTTTCTCATTACCTTTTTCTTTAACTTTTGACAGATTATACATCTTTCAGTTACTTGTTTTGCCAATCCAAAAATCCCAATACACCTGTAATTGCTCAGGAAGTGATCACACAGAGCTTGAGTAACCCCATGAGTCTTTTGATGTATATTCTCTAATATTTTTCTAGTAAGCGCCTTATTAAGTAATTGCCTGCCATCAGGAAGCTTCCATTTCCCAAATTCGTCTGACTTTCCCCTTAACCTATTAATTCTTTTTCTTCAGCTTCACTAAATTTTGGAATTGCTAATTCTTCCCTTTCTGGGGTCAAAATTAGCATGACTTTCTCAACCCCATTTTCTGCTGCATCTTTAGCTTCTTGATCTGCCAAGTTATTTCCCCTTATTTCTGGAGTTATTCCCTTTTGATGTCCCTTGATATGTACCACACTATTTCCTCAGGCAGTTTCAATGCCTCTAAAAATTCCAAAATGAGGCCCTCATGTATTAATCCCTTTCCTTTTGAATTAAGTAACCCCCTTTCTTCCCAAATTTTTTTCAAAAGTGTGTTCTCTTTTTAGAGCATATAACTCACAGGTTTGAGCTGACCAATTGGAAGGTAGTTTTCCTTTTTCAATAGTTTGCATTTTTTTTTTCCATTAATTAAAGCATATCCTGACATCCTTTTTCCTTGTAAACATCTGGAGGAACCATCAACATATATTTTTTTCCCTTTCAAGAGGGCCTGTTCTGCCAGATCTTCTCGAATCTTAATTTGGTATTGGATAATTTCTAAACAATCATGTACCAAATCACTTTTTGGTTCCCCATATAGAAATTGAGATGGGTTTAAACTTTTGTCTATTTCTAGTATCAAATCTGTTGCCTTTTGGGGTAAAGGCAGGGTGACCTGGTTTGGAAAGAAACCACGGTGAAACGACAAACTGGCCGGGCAAATCACTCACTGACACCGATGGGGTGGATGGCGAAATGCATTTATTTTTTTGAAAATGGCGACTTAAGTGACCGCGGAATACAGTGCAATTGGCTAGCGTCATGGAGAGGAGGAGGCCCTATTTTCCACGTACATCACGTGATCTTCTGTGCAGCTTTTGGCTGACTACATTTCCCCCCTCTCCATGAGCGATTAAGTTTTATAACTGTGTTAGATTTGTGTTAGTAGAAACTTACGAACGTGTTAGTAGTAAAGCATAAACTGTGTTAAACATTAATGGTGGTTGCAACTGGGTTGCATAACTTGTTAAACTGGCAAATAAAATAAGCAACTAAAATGCTTTAACTGCCTTTGCTCTAGAAGCATAATATCGATTTTACTTAAACGGGCTTTAACAAACTGAACTATTTTATTAAGAAGACAGGGACTGAACATTAACGCAAAAATGATAACTATAACTGGTCCCATCAGGGTGGACACAAGAGCAGTAACCCAAGGGTGTTGGCCTAAAAGGGAACTGAACCAATTTTCTTGCTGCAGCTCCTGACTGCGGCATCGGAGCCTGTCTTTAAGTTCTGCCATGGATTTTCTGATTGTCCCGGAATGGTTTACATAAGTATAGCACTCTTCGTTCAGAGCAATGCACAGGCCTCCCTGCTGCATTGGCAGAAGATCTAAACCTCGCCTGTTCTGCATTACCATCTCTGACAAGGAGAACAGGGAATCTTCTAATCTTAGAATGTTTTTCTGGATTTTGAGTAGGTCTTCATCTATAGTCCTTTGCAGCTGCATTAGATTTTGCTTTTGTGACACTAGTGCTGAGACACCTGTCGCTGTACCCATCGCTCCTAGGCTTAGGAGCACTGCGAGGCTTATGGCAGTTATTGGTTCTCGTTTCTGCCGATGGAGACTTTCTTTGAAGTGGAAGAACACTTCGTGGTCCGAGTGGTACAGGATCCTGGGAACAACAATGGCTTGCACATAGAAATCATTAGTTTCGTCAAAGTGTTTAATGGAGACACAAGGGGTGATGCCTGTGGAGTAACAAGCCCACACACCTGGGACTGCTGGAACGACCCATAGGTGCTGCTTAGTGAGAGTGATTGAGACATTACAGAGCTGTCTGTTTAGGCTTACTAGGTTTTGATTGCCTATACAGATTCCTTGGCCAGACACCTTTTCTAAAGTGACTCCTTTACGAGGAGTGTCCCATTTACATTGTGTAGGGCTGCTCTCCTTGGAGTAAGTAAATTGTGCGGTGAGACCTACGCCTTCGTAAAAAGGTGGTTTGGCATCATAACAGCCAAAAGGACTTGGTAAGGTCTGGTCGTGAGGCGTTTAGGGATACAAATGCAGCATACAGCATTCGGGTAAACAAGTTGTCTGAAGGCGCTTCGGGTGTTACACTAAAAGGCGACAGATTGCCCTTAGGTATAGGGATAGTTGCTGTTAATTTGGGTGTTGCAGAGGTAGTTGCTAGAATTTTTCTTAAAGCTATGGCTCTATCAGACCCTATTGCGGTATATATTGTTGGCATAGAGGTTTTGGTAATTTGCACAACTGTGCCTCGGTCTGGATAGGACGAGCCCATGTATTCGAACACTGACCATGTTCTGCCTAGAGTCCAGCTTGGGTGTTGGGGCTGTAGAATGGTAACCATAAGGTGAGAGCAATTTCTGGGTTTAGTACCGTGTTTAAACGTGGTTGGTACACAGCCTTTTGGCCAGTGAGTGACTTCTAAAATGTCGTCCTTTTTAGGTGGTTTCCACCGGTAACCAGTTACGATGGTTTCACAGCCAGAACCAATAGCCTGGGTAGGTGCAATAACTTTTTCAAGGGTTAACACTGGGACACCAGTACAATCCTTGGCTAATTGGATACAAACCGCTTAGTTTTCTGTTAGTGTTGTCGACTGCACGTACGGTCCAGCTGGGTGCATTGGTTTCGGAACATCCGATGATTGTACCTGTAAGCAGGTTGCAAAATGTCCAGATATAGGGCGGGTAGGGGTAGTTGCTTGCTTCCACTTGGATGGCATAAGGCAGGCTTAACAGCAGAAAAATACTGGAGCACAAAAATAGGTCACAGCGGCAAGCCTGTTAAAAGAAACTCAGAGGTTTCATTAGTTTTGGGCAGCAGGGTTTTATGGATTTTAGAGGACACCACTTAGTGACGTTATCTTTTTCTACCGCCGCGTACCCTCTACCTGTTACAACTAGCTTCCAACCTGTCTCCCATTCCCCTAATTCATTTTTGATGCTTACTGGTGGACCTGCTCTGATGGCTTCTATGGCCCATGTTTTTGCAGAAGGGGCTTGGTTTTGGTCTCCTCTGGGAAACTGATTTAACGCGAGCATGGCAGTTGTTAATAGGCATGGTTGATCAGGTGGGGGAATGGCATTAGTGACCCTTCTGCCTTAGCCAGAGTTTCTAGCTTAGCCTTTAGGGTTTGATTGGCCCTTCCACTATAACCTGTCCTGTGCTGTTGTACGGGATGCCCTGCTTTAGGGTGATGCCCCATTTGGTTGTGAATTCCTGAACTGACTTAGAGAAAAAGTTTGTCCCATTGTCTGTTTTATTTGTTTCGGGATACCAAGCCAGCCATGGCTGTTAACCAATGTTGAATGGTGACTTTAGGAGTTAGCTTTGGCATGTTGATTGCCTAAATTGTGCTGCTGTACGTGTTCGACTGTTACAGCAAGCCACACTCTGGGCTTCAGCAGCTGGCATAGAGTGAAGTCTGTTTGCCAGATCTCTGAGGCCTTTAAGCCTCTAGGATTGATGCCGCAGGACCATAGGGGTGACTTCTGACAGTGTGGACAAGTGGCTACTATGTGCTTGGCATCTGATATTGAAATGCTGCACCGCTTGGCTAGTGCCTTCGCTCCTATGTGAAGTGATTCATGTAATTGGCGCGCTTCTTGCAAAGTCCATAGGCCTTTTGCTGGCTGTGTCAGCTTTGTCGTTGCCATGTTGATAGAACCCTTTAACTGGGTTATGACTGTTGACATGCATGACTGACACAGTGCCTTGACGAGAGTAAAGTGCCTCTTCAATCATTATGGCAGCAGGTGAGGTGGAAACGCCTGGATTGGACATTGCTTGGCACAGCTTTGCGACAAACATGGAATCGGTGACAATGTTGAGATGTTCGGTCTGAAGCAGATTGTATGCCTATGCCGGCACTACTGCTGAGGCTTCTAGTAGCTGCACTGACAGAGATTCGTCTCTTTTCTTAATACACTGCCATTGGTCTCATTCTTGCCACACAACTGCTGCAGTGGAAGTTGTTGAGGACGCATCGGTAAATACAGTTGAGCCTGGTAGGGGTCGGTTCCTGACCTTCTGTGGGAGGTCGATGTCCACTATGGCCAGCAATTGAGTCCATGAGGGCTTTGCAGCGTAGCACAGTCCTCCTGCGAAACCGAACAGAGCTAGGGCAAGGCACTCTGAGATTGTCACAGATAATGACGGGATATGCTTCCAAAAGGGTAAGTATATTTTTGCAGGTTCGAAACCTAGGTGATTCAAAGCAAGTTTTCTGCCTTTTATGATTAGGTTCCCGAGGCATTCCTCTCCTGGGGTAAAGGCTCGCAACAGTCTCCCTAGGGCTACCCATTGTACTGGTTTGGCTAGGTCAGGAGGTCCTTGCACTAATACTCCAACTCCCCCTTCTTTTGTGAAGTGCACATACAAATCTAGTGACAGGCTTGGGTTCCACCTGGAAAGGATTGCAGTGGACAACTGTTGTTCCATGTAGTCGAGCGAGTGAGCGGCTTCTTCTGAGATGGTTTTTTGCTCCCATGGATGCTTGCCTTTGAAGGAGGTCATACAGCAGGGGACATGACCTTCTGGTGGAATAAGACGATGTTGCTGCAACCACTGTAGTGACCCTACTACTTGCTGTGCGTCATGTAGCGTTTTGATGTCGTGACGGATCTTGACTTGTGGGAGGTGATACTAGGAGCCATTAATTTTCACACCTAAAATGTGACTGAAGGACCTTTCATTATTTTAGCTTCAGCTATTTCGAAGCCATTGGCTTTCAGGACCTCAGAAGCTGCTGTCACAAGACTGTCCACTTGGCCAGGTGAGGGAGCCGCTATCAGGATGTCGTCCATATACTAGATGACGGTGGCTTCGGGATTTGCTGACCGGACTGGTGCTAGGGCTCGACTTACAACAATTTGACAGATGGTAGGAGAGTTCCTTGGGGAAGGACCTTCCACTGGAATCGAAGATTGGGTTGTTGCCCATTGGGAAACATGATGGAAAAGGCGAACCGTTCTTTGTCTTGCTTGTGCAGGGGTATTGAAAAGAAGCAGTCCTTGATGTCGATTACTGCGCAGGGCTGGTCTGTTGGGATAAAGGAGTTGCTGGGTAGTCTTGTCTGCACGGGGTCCATCGGTTGAATTTTCTTGTTGACAGCTCGCAAGTCGTGAAGCAAGCGAAAGCCTTCACCACTGCGTTTGGGTATTACAAACACTGGTGTGTTCCACAGAGAAACAGATGGTTCGATGTATCCCTTTTCTAATTCTCATTGGACCAGTTGAAGGAAGATGGACATTCGAGGCTCTGGTATGGGCCACTGCTCTACGTACACAGGATCTGATGATTTCCACGTCAGTCGAATTGGAAGTTGTGGGTACGCTGCAGTGGCCCTTATGGTAAATTTTTCACCCTGCACCTAAGCTGAGATAGGGCATCTCGCCCCAGCAGAGGTGGGACATTTGACAGGACATAAACATAAAGTTCGATGGTCTTTTCAGGCCCTCTCAGTATGTAAAGTAATTGCTATTAGCTCGACACTTTTTTGGGCGATGGAGATTCCTCCAACTCCTCCTACAGTTGAGGCATCTTCTAACTTCCAGCTTGGAGGACAAGATGCTTGTGGGATGACCGTTATGTCTGCACCTGTGTCGACCAGAAAGGGGACGCTGATAAGGAGGCCATCTGATTGAGGATGGTACGGGGAGTTTTTCCAGGGGCTTATCGTGGAGTTGTAGAAGTACTGTCGACAGACTCCCCATATTATTGGTGGGACGTTGCATTCCTCTGCCAGGGCCACCCAGGGATCTCGTTCTTCGCGTTGCCTTGCTACTGTGGGCGTGGTTGACTCTTGCGATGGCATTGACTGGGTTACGGAACTGGACATTGGCTGGGCCATGAAGTTGGTTACCTCCCTGGGGGGCAGTGGGTTCAGCAGGTGCTCTGTCCCAGGGTTCACATAGCTGGGCCGCCGGGTATCCCAACTGGGAGGAGGCTGCATGCGGCCCGTCTGCCCCCTACCTCGCCCGTTTCCCTGCTTCTTGCTCCGGCACTCTCGGGCGATGTGACCCTTCTTACCGCAAACCCAGCAAGGTCCTTTTGATCTTGGGTGTGGAGGACCTGTAGGCGGTGGTTAACGGTGATCATGATGACTTTGGACGGCCATGACCTTGGCTACGGCAGCGCCGACCACAGCTAGAAGCGGAGCCAATGCGGTGCCGACTATGGCTTGGACTGGAGCTAGGTTCTCCTCTCTCACCACGTGCTTGATCATTGCCGCGTGACTGGCACCGGGTGGCACAGAGTGTAAGAGTTCTTTGGTGGGCTGGTTGCACTGCTGTCGAAGGCATCCTTTCAGGACGGGACCCTTTGCCTCTGATGGCAGGTCGGAGGCATCCACAGCTGCTTGGAGACAGTCCACGAATTCGGTGAAGCGTTCGCTCTCGCTTTGCCTGATGGTTGTCCATGGGGCTGACTTGGCTACAATCCTGCAGGCAGTATGAATGGCTTCTCTGGCCGCACGGGTTGTGGTTGCAATCTCAGAGGCTCGCAAGCCTTGGGCTTGTGCTTGAGGGCTAACCATTTGTGTATCGCGACCCATCAGCCGCAGCAAGCTAGAGTGGTGCAGCAGGTGTTGATCCCCATTAACTTTGGCGAGCATTTTCTCTAAATTGTTCTCCCACTCTTGCTTAAACACAATCATTCCCGCCCCATCAAAAATCATGCGGCACATTTGCTTAATGTCAAAGGGAAGCATGTCGTCATTGCTGAAAAGGCCATCGATCATGGTGGAGACCATAGCAGAATTTAACCCCTTTTGATTAATGGCTTTGATGACAGCCTGCACATCTTTGGGGTTTACTGGAGTGCATGCCAGTAAAATATTATTCATTCTCCTAACCGGGAATATGTGTGCTGCTGTTTCGGGCAAATCAGCAAATGCAGCCTGAACCTCTTTCCAGTCTGTTAGTGGCATGGGTTTTTACAGCCCCCGCTTCTTTGTGCGTTGCACAGGCAAACCGGTAAGTTTGGTAAATGCAGCTGGTATATTGTCTTTATCTGAATCGGAATCTGAGCTAGATTCTGAGCTAGATGGGCATCGCTTTTTGTCCCTTTGCTTGCCCCCCCACTCGTGCCATGGTACCCGCCAGATCTACCCGTACTCTCTGTCTGAGTCGGAGGAAGTTGAATGGTAAGGGTTTTCCAGGCTGTGGTACTTTTTGGTCGGACTCCGCCCTCTAAGTTTCCCGTGGTTGGGCTCTTTTCCCTCCCCTTCTCCGCCTCTCTCCAAGGGAGCTTTTTGTCTTATAAGGACATGTTTTGCGGTGCACTCACTGATTGGGCTTCAGGTTCTCCTGCTCATTTTCATCCGCGCCCTCCCCCTCATGTTCACAACTGCGCATGGCCACGACGGGAAAAAACCCCTCGCTCCGCCCTTCTCCTTGCCCAACGCCATTGTCAGGTGCATAGGTTGGTGGTTTTTCCCGAACGTTTTCGGGACCCGCGTCACTAAGAATACCCGGAGACTCGCAAACATCGTCACAACCTAACCGGCGCTGTGGTTTTGTGCTTAAATCAGGAGTAGGGATTGGAGACCAAGACCGAGACCGCGAGCGACTGTCAGCCCGAGACGACAAACCCGAAATCGCTGCACGATCACCGAACGCAGTCTGAGTGGCAGCCCCCACCCCCACTTTCAGCGTGATTTTTAAACAATTCTGTGCTGCTTTCCACGTTTCCTGTTCTAACAAAGCCTTTTCCAAAGCCTGGGTAACCCTCCCCCAGCTTTTCAGACATTTGCTAGAACCAGACACAATTACATCACGCGCAAGGGTGTTAGTACATTTCTCCCAACATCCTGGATGCAGGATGTCCACGGAACAGTCAACGGCACCCAACTTCAACAATCGCATAACTGTGCATTTAAGATCGTTGGGCTTACATTGAATTCCCCACTGCTTATGCAGTTCAGCCACTACCTTGCCAAGCGCTTCCATCTTGGCTGTACGGGACCGTCCTTCCTGCCAAAGTCAGTCCAGCTGCTTCAGCCGTTTCTCTCCTCCAGCAAGAATCCCGTTGCCCGAACGCCCGCACCCGTGGGTCTGGGGACGTTCCGGGGTTTCGGCACCACTATGTTGCCTTGTATTTAAGGCAGGGCGACTTGGTTTGGAGAGAAACCACAAACTGGCCGGGCAAATCACACACTGACACCCATGGGGTGGATGGTGAAATGCATTTATTTTCTGAGAACGGCGGCTTAAATAACCGCGGAATATATTATGATTGGCTAGCGTTATGGAGAGGAGAGGGCCCTATTTTCTGCGTACATCACCTGATCTTCCATGCGGCTTTTTGGCTAACCACAGACTGGGCTTCTGCCTGTAAAAATTTCCTCATGGATCAGGATTGATTTCCAACTATAGATGCCACCACTTAGAAGCCTGGTTATTTTTGAGTGCCAAAAGCCTCCTCTAAATAGACACTACGAAAATGATGAAGTGAGCTTTATTGTACAGAAAACAAGCCTCTCTTTTTTGTCCAGAGCCCTGTGCCTGCGACTGGGCTTCGGCCTGTTAAATTTCCTCATGGATCAGGATTTCTTGCAGAATAAAGATGCCACCAGTGAGAAGCCTGGTTGTTCTTGGAGTGCCAAAAGCCTCCTATAAATAGACATTACAAACGTGGTGAGTTGAGCTTTATTTCAATGAGAAAGAAACCTGAGTTTGTTTCCAGGGCCCTGGGACTGAGACTGGGCATCTCCTTGCTAAAATTCCATCTTGAGCCTCTTTTCTTCCAGACTAAAAATGCCACCACTTAGAAGCCTGGCTGTTCTTTGAGTGCCAAACACCTCCTCTAAATAGAAATTACATAAGTGGTGAATTCAGCTTTATTTTACTGAGAAACAAAACTCAGTTTGTGTCCAGGGCCCTGCGACCACAACTGGGCTTCTCTTTGTCAAATTTCCATATGGATCAGGATTTCTTGCAGACTAAAGATGCCTGCATTTACAAGCCTGATTGTTCTTTGAGTGCCCAAAGCCTCCTCTAAAAAGACATTGCAAAAGTGATGAAGTGAGCTTTATTGTACAGTGAAACCAGCCCGTGTTTTTTGCCCAAGGCCCTGGGACAGAGATTTGGCTTCTGCCTGTTCAATTTCCCTATGGTTCAGGATTTCTCCCAGACTAAAAATGCCACCACTTAGAACCCTGGTTACAAGTGAAGTCACAAACACTTCCTCCAAAAGTTATGAGGAAACTGGGAGGGTGTGTTTCTTTTCAAAGGGTAAAGGGTTCCTGTTTGTGTCCAGGGCTCTGTGTCTCACACTGGCTTTCTTCCTGCTAAATTTCCCTAAGGATCAGAATTTCTCCCAGACTAAAATGCCACCATTTTGAAGCCTGGTTGTTCTGTGAGTGCCAAAAGCCTCCTCTAGAATAAAAATTATAAAAGTGATGAAGTGAGCTTTATTTTGGTGCGAAGAACAGGCCCCCTGTTTTGTTTTCAGTGCATTGGGACTGGGACTGAGTTTCTTCCTGCTAAATTTTCTGAAGGATCAGGATTTCTCCAAGACTAAAAATTCCACCAATAAGAAGCCTGGTTGTTCTTTGAGTGCCAAAATCCTTCTCTTGATAGACATTGTCAAAGTGGTGAACTGAGTTTTATTTCACTGAGAAATAAACCTGAGTTTGTGTCCAGGGCCCTGGGATTGAGACTGGGGCTTCTCCCTGTAAAATTCCATATGAACTGCTTTTCTCCCAGACTAAAGGTGCCATCACTGAGAAGCCTGGCTGTTCTTTGAGTGCCAAACACCTCCTCCAAATAGACATTACAAAAGTGCTAAATTCAACTTCATATATCAGAAAAATAAACCTCAGATTTTGTTAAGGGCCCTGTGCCTTACACTGAGTTTCTGCCTGCTAAATTTCCCTAATGCTCAGGATTTCTCCCGTACTAAAATTGCTACCACGTGCCTAAGCTTCAAGATGCAGAGAAGACATTGGTGTGTGCAGTGGAAAGGGAGAAATGCTATGTCGTGTGCACGCTTTCTCCTCAGCTTCCAGTACACTTCCGTACTTTTCGCTATGCAGAGTTGAAAGAGTGCATAAGACTCTTACAAGAAGGAAGGCAGAATGGTACAAAACAGAAGGTTTAGAAGAAAAGTCCACATCCCAGGCGTGTTTTGGCAGTAGCTAGACCTAGCTGCAGAGTGTTCTGTGTGAGCAGTAGATGTCAGTTCAGCTCTGTTAGAGAGAAATCGCTGCAAAACACAAAGCACGAACAAGGAAGCCTCAAGCGCCAGAGAGCTCTGTGAAGCGCCCTAGTTTTCAGTGACTCCTGGGGTTGCAGTAACAGTTTTGTCCACAAGGGTGCAGCACTATTGGTGCAAGGGGGGCTGCAGTATCTGTTTTGTCTACAAGTGGGCAGCACTAGTGGAAGGGGTCGGGGGGCTGCAGTTTCAGTTTTGTAATAAAGGGGGCAGAACTTCTGAAGGGGGGGGGGAGGCGCTTGTCCACAAGGGGGCAGCTCTAATAGCAGGGCTGCAATACCTTTTTTACCACAATGAAGCAGCAGTACTACTGGGGGGGGGCTGCAGTGCTGGTTTTGTCCACAAGAAGGCAGTACTTTGGGGGGGTGTAATACGGTTTTGTCCACAAGGGGGCAGCACTACTGGAAAGTGGGGTGGCAGTACCGTTTTGTTACACGAGGGCAGCACACTACTGGGGCGGG